>NC_091884.1:3535399-3542899 GCF_019399895.1 Cardiocondyla obscurior | reverse complement strand
TTGTCGCTAGGACCGCGCGGAAGTAACTCCGAGCCGAAAGCAACACGAGGCTCGCGTACTTTGACGGTCGGACCGCTCGGAAGTAACTACGTGCAGAATGCAACACAAAACTCGCAAACTTAGCCGCTCGTCGGCCGAAATTACGAAGAGCTCAAGAAAATAACACGAGATTTAAGAACATAGACGATCGCCAGCAGAGAGCTCGAAAAACAGCACAAAACGCGAAAATTTAACTTTTACGAGAAAATAGCTAAGATAGCTTAAAAACAATACGGAGAACAAAAGTTGATTGCCCGAAACGTTCGGAAGCAGCCCCGAGCAGTAGTAACACAGGGCTCGCGGACTTTGTTGTCCGAACCGCTCGAAAGTAGCTACGAGCCGAAAGCAACACGAGGCTCGCGTACTTTGCCGCTAGGACCGCGCGGAAGTAACTCCGAGCCGAAAGCAACACGAGGCTCGCGTACTTTGCCGCTAGGACCGCGCGGAAGTAACTCCGAGCCGAAAGCAACACGAGGCTCGCGTACTTTGCCGATCGGACCGCGCGGAAGTAACTCCGAGCCGAAAGCAACACGAGGCTCGCGTACTTTGTCGCTAGGACCGCGCGGAAGTAACCCCGAGCCGAAAGCAACACGAGGCTCGCGTACTTTGACGGTCGGACCGCTCGGAAGTAACTACGTGCAGAAAGCAACACAAAACTCTTAAACTTAGCCGCTCGTCGGCCGAAATTACGAAGAGCTCAAGAAAATAACACGATATTTAAGAACATAGACGATCGCCAGCAGAGAGCTCGAAAAACAGCACAAAACGCGAAAATTTAACTTTTACGAGAAAATAGCTAAGATAGCTTAAAAAACAATACGGAGAACAAAAAGTTGATTGCCCGAACGTTCGGAAGCAGCCCCGAGCAGTAGTAACACGGGCTCGCGGACTTTGTTGTCCGAACCGCTCGAGTAGCTACAAGCCGAAAGCAACACGAGCTCGCGTACTTTGCCGTTAGACCGCGGAAGTAACTCCGAGCCGAAGCAACACGAGGCTCGCGTACTTTGCCGCTAGGACCGCGCAGTAACCCGAGCCGAAAGCAACACGAGGCTCGCGTACTTTGCCGCTAGGACCGCGCGGAAGTAACTCGAGCCGAAAGCAACACGAGGCTCGCGTACTGCCGATCGGACCGCGGAAGTAACTCCGAGCCGAAAGCAACACGAGGCTCGCGTACCTTGTCGCTAGGACCGCGCGGAAGTAACTCCGAGCCGAAAGCAACACGAGGCTCGCGTACTTTGACGGTCGGACCGCTCGGAAGTAACTACGTGCAGAAAGCAACACAAAACTCAAACTTACGCTCGTCGGCCGAAATTACGAAGAGCCCAAGAAAATAACACGAGATTTAAGAACATAGACGATCAGCAGAGAGCTCGAAAACAGCACAAAAACGCGAAAATTTAACTTTACGAGAAAATAGCTAAGATAGCGAAAACAATACGGAGAACAAAAGTTGATTGCCCGAAACGTTCGGAAGCAGCCCCGAGCAGTAGTAACACAGGGCTCGCGGACTTTGCTGTCCGAACCGCTCGAAAGTAGCTACAAGCCGAAAGCAACACGAGGCTCGCGTACTTTGCCGCTAGGACCGCGCGGAAGTAACTCCGAGCCGAAAGCACCACGAGGCTCGCGTACTTTGCCGCTAGGACCGCGCGGAAGTAACTCCGAGCCGAAAGCAACACGAGGCTCGCGTACTTTGCCGATCGGACCGCGCGGAAGTAACTCCGAGCCGAAAGCAACACGAGGCTCGCGTACTTTGCTAGACCGCGCGGAAGTAACCTGAGCCGAAAGCAACACGAGGCTCGCGTACTTTGCCGCTAGGACCGCGCGGAAGTAACTCCCAGCCGAAAGCAACACGAGGCTCGCGTACTTTGCCGATCGGACCGCGCGGAAGTAACTCCGACCCGAAAGCAACACGAGGCTCGCGTACTTTGCCGCTAGGACCGCGCGGAAGTAACTCCGAGCCGAAAGCAACACGAGGCTCGCGGACTTTGACGGTCGGACCGCTCGGAAGTAACTACGTGGTAAAAGCAACACGAGGCTCGCGTACTTTGCCGATCAAACCGCTCGGAAGTAACTACGTTCCGAAGCAACACGGCTCGCGAACTTTGACGGTCGGACCGCTCGGAAGTAACTACGTGGTAAAAGCAACACGAGGCTCGCGGACTTCGCTGCGGCTAAGTCCGCGCGGCGTCGAAATTTCACCGCCGGCGCCCATATACCGCCGTGCGTTAGACTGCGTCGCCGACCGCCCGGCCGCTCGGTTCGGTACTGTAAGAAAGTCGTCGCTGCGGCGACTCGTGCACAACACGGGCATGCGAGCTTCGGTCTGGTCGTACCGTAGCGTTACGGCGTATGTATAACCGAGCTCGGCGAAGCACTGCGGTGCGTACAAAGTGTCGTTCGCACTAGAACGCTTTTGAGAGAATTTAGTTTCAGGCCACGAGAACTTTGTCTCTTTTGAGATCTTTCGGGCGTCTTGCCGACATTCGGCCAATGTGCGCCAAGCTCGGCGATCGTTTCGAGGCCGGATAGCGAAGGAATTGGTGAATACGTGACGAAGAAATTTTGTATCTCGAGGACTCTGCCGTTCGTGCGGTCCGTACGTACCTCCGAGCCGGAAAACAACACGGAGCTCGAGATCTTTGACGCGGAGGTAACTACCGTGCGCCGCAGCGGCTAAGTCCGCGCGGCGTCGAAATTTCACCGCCGGCGCCCATATACCGCCGTGCGTTGACCAGGTCGCCGACCGCCCGGCCGCTCGGTTCGGTACTGTAAGAGGTGTCGTCGCTGCGGCGACTCGTGCACAACGGTGCATGCGAGCTCGGTCTGGTCGTACCGTAGCGTTACGGCGTATGTATAACCGAGCTCGGCGAAGCACTGCGGTGCGTACAAAAGTGTCGTTCGCACTAGAACGCTTTTTGAGAGAATTTAGCTTCGCGCTTACTACGAGAACTTTGGTTCTCTTTTTGAGATCTTTCGGGCGTCTTGCCGACATTCGGCCAAATATGCGCCAAGCTCTCGGCGATCGTTTCGAGGCCGGATAGCGAAGGAATTGGTGAATACGTGACGAAGAAATTTTGTATCTCGAGGACTCTGCCGTTCGTGCGGTCCGTACGTACCTCCGAGCCGTAAAACAACACGGAGCTCGAGATCTTGACGCGGAGGTAACTACCGCGCCGCAGCGGCTAAGTCCGCGCGGCGTCGGAATTTCACCGCCGGCGCCCATATACCGCCGTGCGTTAGACCGTGCGTCGCCGACCGCCCGGCCGCTCGGTTCGGTACTGTAAGAGGTGTCGTCGCTGCGGCGACTCGTCCACAACACGGTGCATGCGAGCTCGGTCTGGTCGTACCAGCGTTACGGCGTATGTATAACCGAGCTCGGCGAAGCACTGCGGTACAAAAGTGTCGTTCGCACTAGAACGCTTTTGAGAGAATTTAGCTTCGCGCTTACTACGAGAACTTTGGTTCTCTTTGAGATCTTTCGGGCGTCTTGCCGACATTCGGCCAATGTGCGCCAAGCTCGGCGATCGTTTGAGGCCGGATAGCGAAGGAATTGGTGAATACATGACGAAGAAATTTTGTATCTCGAGGACTCTGCCGTTCGTGCGGTCCGTACGTACCTCCGAGCCGTAAAACAACACGGAGCTCGAGATCTTTGACGCGGAGGTAACTACCGTGCGCCGCAGCGGCTAAGTCCGCGCGGCGTCGAAATTTCACCGCCGGCGCCCATATACCGCCGTGCGTTAGACCGTGCGTCGCCGACCGCCCGGCCGCTCGGTTCGGTACTGTAAGAGGTGTCGTCGCTGCGGCGACTCGTGCACAACACGGTGCATGCGAGCTCTCGGTCTGGTCGTACCGTAGCGTTACGGCGTATGTATAACCGAGCTCGGCGAAGCACTGCGGTGCGTACAAAAGTGTCGTTCGCACTAGAACGCTTTTTGAGAGAATTTAGCTTCGCGCTTACTACGAGAACTTTGGTCTCTTTTGAGATCTTTCGGGCGTCTTGCCGACATTCGGCCAAATGTGCGCCAAGCGCTCGGCGATCGTTTCGAGGCCGGATAGCGAAGGAATTGGTGAATACGTGACGAAGAAATTTTGTATCTCGAGGACTCTGCCGTTCGTGCGGTCCGTACGTACCTCCGAGCCGTAAAACAACACGGAGCTCGAGATCTTTGACGCGGAGGTAACTACCGTGCGCCGCAGCGGCTAAGTCCGCGCGGCGTCGAAATTTCACCGCCGGCGCCCATATACCGCCGTGCGTTAGACCGTGCGTCGCCGACCGCCCGGCCGCTCGGTTCGGTACTGTAAGAGGTGTCGTCGCTGCGGCGACTCGTGCACAACACGATGCATGCGAGCGCTCGGTCTGGTCGTACCGTAGCGTTACGGCGTATGTATAACCGAGCTCGGCGAAGCACTGCGGTGCGTACAAAAGTGTCGTTCGCACTAGAACGCTTTTTGAGAGAATTTAGCTTCTCGCTTACTACGAGAACTTTGGTTCTCTTTTTGAGATCTTTCGGGCGTCTTGCCGACATTCGGCCAAATGTGCGCCAAGCGCTCGGCGATCGTTTCGAGGCCGGATAGCGAAGGAATTGGTGAATACGTGACGAAGAAATTTTGTATCTCGAGGACTCTGCCGTTCGTGCGGTCCGTACGTACCTCCGAGCCGTAAAACAACACGGAGCTCGAGATCTTTGACGCGGAGGTAACTACCGTGCGCCGCAGCGGCTAAGTCCGCGCGGCGTCGAAATTTCACCGCCGGCGCCCATATACCGCCGTGCGTTAGACCGTGCGTCGCCGACCGCCCGGCCGCTCGGTTCGGTACTGTAAGAGGTGTCGTCGCTGCGGCGACTCGTGCACAACACGACGCATGCGAGCTCTCGGTCTGGTCGTACCGTAGCGTTACGGCGTATGTATAACCGAGCTCGGCGAAGCACTGCGGTGCGTACAAAAGTGTCGTTCGCACTAGAACGCTTTTTGAGAGAATTTAGCTTCGCGCTTACTACGAGAACTTTGGTTCTCTTTTGAGATCTTTCGGGCGTCTTGCCGACATTCGGCCAAATGTGCGCCAAGCTCTCGGCGATCGTTTCGAGGCCGGATAGCGAAGGAATTGGTGAATACGTGACGAAGAAATTTTGTATCTCGAGGACTCTGCCGTTCGTGCGGTCCGTACGTACCTCCGAGCCGTAAAACAACACGGAGCTCGAGATCTTTGACGCGGAGGTAACTACCGTGCGCCGCAGCGGCTAAGTCCGCGCGGCGTCGAAATTTCACCGCCGGCGCCCATATACCGCCGTGCGTTAGACCGTGCGTCGCCGACCGCCCGGCCGCTCGGTTCGGTACTGTAAGAGGTGTCGTCGCTGCGGCGACTCGTGCACAACACGGTGCATGCGAGCGCTCGGTCTGGTCGTACCGTAGCGTTACGGCGTATGTATAACCGAGCTCGGCGAAGCACTGCGGTGCGTACAAAAGTGTCGTTCGCACTAGAACGCTTTTTGAGAGAATTTAGCTTCGCGCTTACTACGAGAACTTTGGTTCTCTTTTGAGATCTTTCGGGCGTCTTGCCGACATTCGGCCAAATGTGCGCCAAGCTCTCGGCGATCGTTTCGAGGCCGGATAGCGAAGGAATTGGTGAATACTTGACGAAGAAATTTTGTATCTCGAGGACTCTGCCGTTCGTGCGGTCCGTACGTACCTCCGAGCCGTAAAACAACACGGAGCTCGAGATCTTTGACGCGGAGGTAACTACCGTGCGCCGCAGCGGCTAAGTCCGCGCGGCGTCGAAATTTCACCGCCGGCGCCCATATACCGCCGTGCGTTAGACCGTGCGTCGCCGACCGCCCGGCCGCTCGGTTCGGTACTGTAAGAGGTGTCGTCGCTGAGGCGACTCGTGCACAACACGATGCATGCGAGCGCTCGGTCTGGTCGTACCGTAGCGTTACGGCGTATGTATAACCGAGCTCGGCGAAGCACTGCGGTGCGTACGAAAGTGTCTTTCGCTCGAGAGAGATTTTTAAAGTGTTTTGCACTGCGCTGAGTGCGAGAATTTCGGTTCTCTTTTCGAGAGCGTTCGGGCGTCTTGCCGACATTCGGCCAATTGTGCGCCAAGCTCTCGGCGATCGTTTCGAGGCCGGATAGCGAAGGAATTGGTGAATACTTGACGAAGAAATTTTGTATCTCGAGGACTCTGCCGTTCGTGCGGTCCGTACGTACCTCCGAGCCGTAAAACAACACGGAGCTCGAGATCTTTGACGCGGAGGTAACTACCGTGCGCCGCAGCGGCTAAGTCCGCGCGGCGTCGAAATTTCACCGCCGGCGCCCATATACCGCCGTGCGTTAGACCGTGCGTCGCCGACCGCCCGGCCGCTCGGTTCGGTACTGTAAGAGGTGTTGTCGCTGCGGCGACTCGTGCACAACACGATGCATGCGAGCGCTCGGTCTGGTCGTACCGTAGCGTTACGGCGTATGTATAACCGAGCTCGACGAAGCACTGCGGTGCGTACAAAAGTGTCGTTCGCACTAGAACGCTTTTTGAGAGAATTTAGCCTCGCGCTTACTACGAGAACTTTGGTTCTCTTTTTGAGATCGTTCGGGCGTGTTGCCGACATTCGGCCAAATGTGCGCCGGGCTCTCGGCGATCGTTTCGACACCAAAGTCGAAAATCGAAGGCGTTGGTAAATCCGAGCCGAAACGATACGGAGCTCGAGTACTTTGCCGTTCGAGCTGTCCGTGGGTAACTACTTGCCGAAAGCAACACGAGGCTCGAGGACTTTGCGTAAATAACTACGTACGACGCAGCGGCTAAGTCCTCGAGGCGTCGAAATTTCGCAGGTTTCGCCCATATACCGCCGTGCGTTAGACCGTGCGTCGCCGACCGCCCGGCCGCCCGGTTCGGTACTATAAGACACAGCATTGCCACGAGTCGGTGTCGAGAGACCGAATGGCTCATATGTGGCGCGCACTTACGTGTTGGACGCGCGATCGTCCCTCGCTTCCGAGCAAGCGTGCGGACGTATCGTTGCGCTTACCGAACATCAACTCCACGGATACGAGAGTGTCGGTTTCGGCGAGATCTTTGACGATGTCGCCGTTCCCGCTTACTTGTACGCCGTAGCGAAATAATTTTCAACCGGTGCCTCGGTGTTCTCACCGCTGGCACCGTTGAACGAACAGTGCTCCACGACGTCTCAGATCGGATCGGTCTAGCGTCAGGGCTAAGCGGCCTTACAAGCCGCTGTTATGGGTGAATGAGAACAAAATTTGATCTTTCATACCGTTAAGGTATATATAAATACGAAAAGCGTGTCCGTCGACCGGCTCGAAAAGTTCCGGCGGCATTAACGACACACGAAACGCGCACGGCTCTTCCTCGCGGAGTGTCCGTAGCAGCGTAGCGTTGTCTTTCGCGTTGCTCCACCGCGAGTAACCGCGATCGCACACACGAAGCTCCCTGGTTGATCCTGCCAG
>NC_091884.1:3530399-3532899 GCF_019399895.1 Cardiocondyla obscurior | reverse complement strand
GCGGACCACCGCGCTCAGCGCGCCCCTTAGCCGGGGCTAGCGCGGCCGGTTGGTCTCGTTGTGCGAATCCAGGAGGAGCGCGAAGGTGCATCTATATGCGCGCCCGCTCGCGGATCAGGATCGGTGAGAAGGAGACTACGGAGGCGCGCTCGCGCGCTGCCTCTATCTCCGCGATTCGGACGCGTTGCGGTGCGCGCGAATGCGCCGCGTACCGGTGGTAACCTATGCTGCCGCGTCGTCGTGCGCGCCGGGCGAGGAGAGTGCGACGATTCTCGCCGCTGCTCTTCCTCCGGTCGCGCGCGCGCGCGATCGCGCGCGCTGAAGGGTTCGTCGAATATGCTAGTCATTTTCGACCCCGATGGTTTTTCAAAGAGTTCCGCCCCGGCTCTCGCTTCGCGAGAGACGCAACCTCTTGGTTTTCGCACCGCGCCGACAACCGACGTCTCCCTCTCTCTCCATTATTGTGCCGTAGCCCCGTAACAGGGCGGCGGTCCGCGCGTGCTCGGACGCGCGGCCAGGCTGATCGAAGGGCCAAAACGAAGAAGACGCACATTGTTGTCTATTCCTTGATAGAGCGTACTTGGTGCGCGAAGGAACGATTACCCTGAACGGTGGATCACTTGGCTCGTGGGTCGATGAAGAACGCAGCTAATTGCGCGTCAACTTGTGAACTGCAGGACACATGAACATCGACATTTCGAACGCACATTGCGGTCCACGGATACAATTCCCGGACCACGCCTGGCTGAGGGTCGTTTTATCGAAGACAAACTGCTTGCGCGCGCCGTTTCGACGGCCGCGTACGAGCGATTCGTTGGACGTTCGCCCGATCGCGGCGGCCGGCGAGAGAGTTATACCCGCATCCACGAGAAAAGAGAAGAGAAGCGAGGAGTCGTCGATGACGCCTTCCCCGGGGTATCAGGCACACTACGCACGCTATCCACGCGGCGAGTTGCTGGATTCCATCAGGGTTTTACGAAGGCTCTCGCGCTCTCTGCGCGCGCTCTCTCTATACTCGCGGAACGGCGGCGTACTCTCGCGCCCCCGTTGGGCGTCGTCCGAAATAACGAGGTTTGAGGGTCGAACGAATGAACGACGACCGACCGAAAGATGCGATCGAGAATCGCAGAGAGACGCACGCACGCACACACGCACGGGAGGGAAGGACGTGCGCGGTGGTGATAAACGTGGCGAGCTCTTGCAAGGAGTTTATACGTTATACGTATATACGCGCCGAACGAAAAAGAGTAGATCTGCCTCTCGCGCGCCGCCGCCCGGAGTGAAACAAGCCGACAATTCGTTCGCGCTTGTACTCCCGGAAGGTGGCCTGTGTGCCGCTTGCGGCGCGCGCGGGATCCAAGGCTGATCCACGGAGAAGTAGTTCATAAGGAGCGCGGAGAACCGAGTTTGAGTTTTCCTCTCCTTCTTCGAATGAAGATCGGAGAGGAGAATAGAGGCCGCGAGATAATCGCGCGCCTCCTCGTTCTCCTTCTGCACAGAGCGCATATCGTCGCTTTACCGCCGCCAACGCAAAGGAAACTCGAGAGGAGGGATTTTAGAGATATATACGACGAAGCAAAGATACGAGAGAACCTGACCGTATTATAAGAGAGAGAGAGTGGTCGTCGCCGCTGCAGCTGCTGCCGGCCGCCGCCGCAGTCGCGTTGCCGACGCCACCACGACGCGCAAACCGGCCTCCGACGTTCGCGTCGGGCTGGCTGGCCAGTTGTCGTCGTGGTCGGTTGGTTGGCGCGCGCGGGCGCGCGGATCGCGGCGCGGTTGACGCAACGTCGACGAAAGACCACCACGCTCTCGCGGTTGTTCTCTCTGCCTCGTTCGTTTTCTCATTTTCCCTTCGTCTCTTCTTTCAAATATTTTGCGTGCACCGATCGCCCCCTGCGCAGCAAAAGTGTGTGCGAGGTGAGAGATCGCGCGCGGGTCGACCGCGCGTGTTCCCGAGTCCACGAAAGCGCTATGTATGGTAGCAGCTCTTGACCGGGGCACGCGGCGTAGTCTAACCAAGCGCTCGCGCGCGGCGTTTCGCCGCGTTGCGTTTCTCTTTTCTCTCGCGTCGTCGTCGTCGTCGTCTCGCCTTCTTCGTATTATATATATATAGTACAGCCTCACGACAATTTCTTTTGACGACCTCAGAGCAGGCGAGATCACCCGCTGAATTTAAGCATATTATTAAGCGGAGGAAAAGAAACTAACCAGGATTTCCTTAGTAGCGGCGAGCGAACAGGAAAGAGCCCAGCACCGAATCCCGCGGTTCCGCCGCAGGGAAATGTGGTGTTTGGGAGGGTCCGCTTATCCCGAGGTGCCGCGTCGCGTCCAAGTCCATCTTGAATGGGGCCACTTACCCGCAGAGGGTGCCAGGCCCGTAGCGACCGGTGCGCGTCTCGGGAGGATCTCTCCTTAGAGTCGGGTTGCTTGAGAGTGCAGCTCTAAGTGGGTGGTAAACTCCATCTAAGGCTAAATACGACCACGAGACCGATAGCGA
>NC_091884.1:3510399-3527899 GCF_019399895.1 Cardiocondyla obscurior | reverse complement strand
CGAGTCAGTGGTCGTGGTAACTAGACCCTGGATTCGTAATCTGGAGACTCGAGTTCGGGTCCCGCCAGGGTGGCGGTATACCCGAGGTGTTTTTCTCGGTGATCTGGATGCGGATTCGGGGAAAGGGACGCCATGGCTGCAGGATGCGCCCCTCTTCGGAATTTTCGGAGGGGGCCATCAGGTCGAACTCCCTAATAAGAAAATTAGGGGCTCGCCACCTGACTATCCTGTCTAGGCAGTGAGATGTCAGGTAAGAGGGGGATCTCGGCGCCACCGAGCCTTGGGGTTGCCAGCCCCTCCGCTCGTATGAGTTGGCCCTGTACACACTATAAACCAAGCCTCGGATGAACGTGGGGGGCCCTCTGGCCTTCCCACACCAACGACTCAGGGTCAAGGAGATGCAACCGACTACCAATGTGGATTCCCGGGATGCAACAGACGATTCCAAACAACCAGGGGAAAAGCAGTGCATGAACAACGCACCCATAAGGAATGGTACGATGGCCAAGAACTACCAGTCGCAGAGAAAGCAAGATGGTCACATGAAGAAATGACCATGATGGCAAGGAAGGAAGCTCAGCTCACTGTTGAAAACCAAACAAGATTCCTCAATCAAGAGCTAGTGCGAGTCTTCCCAAATAGATCCGGGGAAGCAATCAAAGGCAAAAGACGGCAACAGGAGTATAAGAACATGGTCCAAGAATACATAGAACAACTAAGAAACCAGGGACCAATCTCCGAAGAAGAAGAAGACAGGATGGATGACAACGAAATGGAAGACAGATTTCTAACGTATCTCGAATCACTAAGAGAACCAAGGACGAGTGATTTTCAAGGGAAAAAGCTACATAAGATAGCAATGGAAGCACGAAGCAAAGGAAAAGAGGCAACAAAACATGAAGTTGCACTCTACCTTAGAGAAATCTTTCCACGACCACCACGACAAAAAGGGAAGAAAACTGAACAGACTCCGCCTAATGCAGAATCCAGAAGAATAAAGAGACGGAAAGAATACGGCTGGACACAAACAATGTGGAGAAAAGATAGGAAGCGCTGCATAACAAATATCCTGGAGAAAACTAATAACGAAAGTCAACCAGCCAGGGAGGTAATGGAACCATTCTGGAAGAATATAATGACCACAGATGGACAAACAGCACCACACAAAATCAAGGTTCCAATAAAGACCAATATATGGGAACCAATTGGAAGAGAAGATATGAAAATAGCCAAAATTCCACTCACAACGGCACCAGGACCAGATGGAGTAACAGCACGACAATATAGATCAATTCCAACAGAGATCATATTAAGATTATACAACCTAATCATGTGGTGTGAAGCACCACCGGCAGATATGCTGCTCTCTCGCACTATATTCCTGCCCAAGAAACAGGATGCAAAACAACCAGGAGAATTTAGACCAATCACAATACCACCAATACTACTGAGAGGACTCCACAAAATACTGGCAAAAAGAATGGAAAAAGAACTGAACATTGACCTCAGACAGAGAGCATTTAGATCAACAGATGGCTGTGCAGACAACATCCACCTGCTGGACACTCTTCTCCGATACCACCGAAAGGAATATAAATCAATATACGTGGCATCAATAGATGTCAGTAAAGCGTTTGATTCCATTACACACACAGCAATTGAGAGCACGCTAACCAACATGGGCGTCCCGGCCGCAATGCTGCGCTACCTGGCAAGAACATATGCAGAATCCAAAACACAACTGGAAGGAAAAGGCTGGACATCAGGCCAATAATAAAAGAGGTGTACGACAAGGAGACCCACTATCTCCAATAATCTTCAACGCCGTTACACACTGGCTACTACAGTCACTACCACAGGAGATAGGATCGAATTTGGGAGACACAAGAATCAACGCGGCGGCTTTCGCGGACGACCTACTGTTATTCGCAAGCACAGCAGCGGGCCTCCAAAAACTAATAGATACCACGACAACGTATCTAGAGGACTGCGGAATGATGGTGAACGTAGAAAAGAGCACAACGATAGCAATCAAGGCAACACCACACAGGAAAAAGACAGCTGTCGATGTCACTACAACGTTTACGTGCAACAACAGACAACTACGGGCACTATCACGCACAGATGAATGGCGATACCTAGGTATAATATTCACCGCAGAAGGAAGAACACAGTGTCACCCAACTCGAACAATAAAGCCTTACCTGGACACTCTCACAACAGCGCCTCTCAAACCACAGCAGAGAATGTATGCCTTACGAACCACGGTGATTCCTAAACTATACTACCAGCTAGCGCTGGGAACAGTAACAATAGGATCACTTAACAAGGCAGATAAAATTGTGAGAGCAGCAATACGCAAATGGTTGGTACTACCACATGACGTACCAGTAGCGTACTTCCACACGAGCATAAAAGACGGAGGATTAGGAGTGCCAGCAATGAGATGGACAGCGCCACTATCTAGAAGAGGACGACTTCTGGCAGTACTACGAAACACCAATCACCAAGGACTCACGAAATACGTGGAGGAAGAAATTAAAATATGCGAGAAACGATTAACAGACCACGGAATAAAGTATAATACTCCAGAAATGCTCGCAAATAGATGGGCTAAGCAATTGTATAGCTCAATAGATGGTGCTGCAATGAAGGAGTCTGCAAAGACACCCCACCAACACCAGTGGGTAGCCGACGGTACTAGGCTCCTAACGGGAAAAGATTACATACAATGCGGCCGAGTAAGAATAGGAGCGCTACCCACGAAGTCTCGGACATCAAGAGGAAGGCATCAAGACCGCAGATGCCGAGGCGGATGTCAAGCACAGGAAACCCTAAATCATGTACTCCAGCACTGCCACAGAACGCACAACGCCAGAATACAAAGGCATAACGCGATAGTTAAATACTTGGCTAGAAATATCTACAAAGGAGGCTACCGAGTATATAACGAGCCAAGATATAACACCGAACTTGGGCTACGAAAACCGGATCTAGTGGCGGTGCTGGGCGAAACAGCGGTGGTGATAGACGCGCAAGTAGTAAGCGAACAAACGAAGCTGCCCGAAGCGCATAAACGGAAGGCAGAATACTACAATACACCAGAGATAATAAGAAAGATCAAGGAAACTCACGGTGTACGAAACGTGATCACCACATCAGCCACTCTATCCTGGAGAGGAATATGGAGCCCAGACTCTGCTAAGGAACTGCAAAACTTGGGATACATCAAGAAACAAGAACTGAAGATACTTTCCACTAGAGTTCTAATCGGAAACGTAGCAGCGTTTAGAATCTTTAACGCGACAACGTCGGTAGAATTTCGCAGGGGAATAGGTTGAGGATTCCGCGACCCTGTAATAGGTGCTACCTGCCTCACAGGTACAATACGCCCTCCCTAAGTATCCGTAGTTATAAGCTAAGTACTTTGTAATATATAGGTAATATATAGATAAGATGTATAATAGCAAATATGGAGAATAAAAGGTCGAAGGCCAATTTTTTTTTTTTAGCCAAATGCCTCGTCATCTAATTAGTGACGCGCATGAATGGATTAACGAGATTCCCACTGTCCCTATCTACTGGGAGGGACCGCTATCTCTTCTAGGACGTCACTGGACGCCCTCTGGTTTGATCTCGCGTTAGTGCCGGGACTATCCCGGTGCCCGCACATTAAACCGACGACCCAGCTTTGGCAGGGATAGACTGAGAGTAACAGGTCTCTCGATTTATCCTGAGCCAGCGTTTGTAGATGCTCGAGTCCTTCGGGGAAACTCGACAGCGTTTATACCACAAGCAGGCCGAGGGCAGCCAAAAAGGAATGAGGCAGGCATGTGTCTCTGGCTGTTCGAGGAATTCCCCTTGTGAAGAAGCTGCGTCGGCGTCCTAGCTTTACGAAGTCTAGGCGTCGGGCTGGGCCACCGTCGTCTGGAATCTGCAATTCCTAGCACTTGGGAACAGGTGCGTTGTGCAAACGCGAGTGATGCAGTGGGTTGATAGTGGGTCTTTGCGTTAGTGGTCGGGACGTGATGCGATTATATAGCCTCTCACGTTCAAGTCATAGCTCTGCCTCCTCGTGGCACTCCCGGGCAACGCTTTTGCGGCAAAACGGGCTATGGCGAACTTTCTTCCCTATCCAATATCCTATCCTAGTGTTGCTTGGTTGGCGCGGATTGTGTGTGGAATGCCTCGCTTGCGGGGCCTCTGCGCGCTTTCTGTGCCTTCTGGGCTGCACTTCTCTTTTTCCCCTTTTATCCACTTTCTTCTGGGCGGCCCATCTCTCTTTCGATCTCTCCTCCTTTCGTTTGCGGAAGGCTGAGGGACAGGGGCTGCTGCACGAGCTTCCCGGGCCCGGCGCTTCACAATGTGAGGTGACGGAACTGGGAGCTTTTAATCTTTTCTTTTACTTTTCAGGTTTTCTCGGGGAATATCCCCACCAACTATTATGGACGGCACAACCAGCAGATATAATCTGCGCAGCTCTCGGATGGCTGCGCACCGGCACGGGGGGGGTCCCTTCGTTGCGCCGTCATCGTTGGTTGGTGGGTCGGCCCCCCCCGGGTCGTCATCCAGCGACGCCCACCACCCCCGCCTCACATGCACCGCGGGTGCGAGGACTTCGGGGACTGCTTCCGCGAAGAATTTAATCTCGGGTATCGGTCTTCGTACCGTCAGGGTGACTCTCACCAGATGTGATAGGGTTAATATTTTAGGTAGGTCAATGACACAGGTTAGTCATTACGTAGGTAGGAAGTCTTCACCGGTAATCTTCAATCGGGTGGACAGTCAGATAGCAGATTCCGCGAGCCTCGCGAGCGTCATAGCAAAGCAGGTAGGGCCCCACGTAGATTTAGGGAAAGGTCGGACTTCAGATACCTCAATTCTTCAAAATTGGGACTTGAGTGGGAACGATAGTGCTCCTGCGTCCTCTGCAATTTCTTTTTCCACGGGAGTTAGGGTGCTACAGTTGAACATGCGTCGTTCAACTGTAGTGACGGGTGAGGTGCGTCAGCTCGTTGCCGAAAAGCGACTTGACGTCCTGTTATTGCAGGAACCATACGTCAGGAAGCAGGGCAAGGGTCACACCTTCTATGGATTAGGTTCTGGGATGAAAGTCGCTGCTGTACGAACACATCGCCCGTGGGCGGCAGTAGCAGTCTGCAATCCCAATTTTGATTTTCTCTTTGTTTCGCAGCTTAGCACTTCTCATTGTGTTTGCGCAGAGCTGCGGACCCCCAGCTTTTCGTTCTACGTCGTGTCGTGCTATTTTCAGTACCGTGACGAGATTGAGAAGCACCTCAGACACCTCGAGATGGTGTTTCATTCTCTGAGGGGGGAGAGGGTTTTAGTTGCGGTAGATGCCAATGCCCGCTCATCGCTCTGGGGTCCCCAGCAGACAGATGAAAGAGGTGCCAGATTTGAGGACCTTATCAGGGCGTTTGGCTTAAATGTTGTGAATCGCGTTGGACAGCCGCCCACTTATTGGACGCCAAGGGGTTCGTCATACATCGACGTGACTCTGGCTTCGCCATCCATGTCCCGATTCATCAGGGAATGGAAAGTTAGATGCGGTTGGACGACTAGTGATCACAATGCCGTAGACATCGGTTTGGGGATGCCGAAAAAGTCGGGCGGGGATCGGTGTGTCGCGAACTCTCGGTTCGATGTACGTCGGGCTGACTGGGAGCGATTCGCCGGGAGCCTGACAGACCTTTCTAGGTCGAAACTCGGGGTCCTTGAGCTGGTGTCGGCGGAAGATGTGGAAACGATGGCAGAAACGCTTGAGGGCGTCCTTTTGGAGGCCTGCACAGCGGCAATGCCACGTAGACGTGTACATAAGAAGTCCAACCCGTGGTGGACAAAAAGGTTGACAATCATCAAAAAGTCAGTGTATCGGCTTCGTCGTGACTTTCAAAATGAAAGCGATGTTTTGTTACGTTGCGCCAAAAAGGAAAAATACCGCTCTTCTTTGCGGAAGTATTCTAGAGAAGTTAGGGAAGCTAAACTTTCAAGTTGGCGTAAATTTGTCACGAAAACCGGAAACAGAGAACCTTGGGGTTTTGTTTACCGGCATCAGGCCGATAAGTGTAGGACGGACGATGTAATTAGTTCACTTAGACAAGGCGAATGCTCCACCATGACTTTGGAGGAGACAGCCGGATGTCTTTTAGATGTCCACATTCCGGACGACCGGGTTATAGATGACACGCCGATGCAGCGTGAGATTCGCGAACGTGCAGTTCAGGCACCGGATTCGGCTGATGCCTCTTCGTTTACTGCGATGGAGGTGGCCTCGACGATTAGGACTTTCAAAAATAATAAGGCCCCAGGACCGGACCTGGTGGAGGTTAGAGTGCTTAAAGAAGCCTATAAGATTATTCCCGGTCAGATAGTTAGATTAATGAACGGATGCCTTCAGTGGGGCGTCTTCCCTGCGGTCTGGAAGAGGGGCTTGTTAAGAGTACTTCTGAAAGATGGCGGGAAGGATGAAAAGGATCCGAAGTCTTATAGACCGATTTGTCTCCTCTCCGTTATAGGTAAACTTTTCGAGAAACTTCTTAAATTGCGCCTCATGGACACGTCATTGGCCCCGGATGGGGTCTCTGACCGGCAGTTTGGGTTTACGCCTGGGCGGTCGGCGGAGGGCGCTGTCGTGGAGCTGCGTCGAATGGTCGCTGCCTCTGAGAGGAGGTACGCCGTCGCGCTGCTCTTCGATATTTCGGGAGCCTTTGATAATGTCTGGTGGCCCCTTGTATTAGATAGTTTAAGAAATAGGAACTGTCCTCGAAATGTCTTTGGGGTGCTGAAAAGTTACTTCAGTGACAGAAGAGTGACTATCGCGGGTAGGAATTTTGAGGTGTCTAAGCGACCCACTAGAGGCTGCCCGCAGGGATCTGTTCTTGGTCCGACCTGCTGGAACCTCATGTTTGATAATCTTTTAAGATTGTTAGAGTCATCGATAGGGAAGCAGTTTATTGCCTATGCGGACGATCTTCTAGTCCTGGTCGAGGGCAACTCTAGAGTAGAATTGGAGAAAAATGGCCAGCGAGTCACGAACGAGATTGTGGCCTGGTGTAGATCCGCAAAATTAGAGTTATCGGCACGGAAGACTGAGGCCGTTTTCCTCAAGTCGGCTGAAATAACTAGAGCACCGATAGGTAGACGGGGAGGAACGCGTCCGGATCGGAAAAGAAAAACCACGAGGAAGATCGCGCGATTCGATAGTAGGCCGCCGATTATTAGGTTAGGTAATAATAAAATTAATTTTAAGAATTCGGTTAGGTATCTTGGTGTTCATTTTGATAGGGGATTGAGAGTCGGCTCTCATTGCGATTATATTAGCGAATCGGCCGGGTCGCTTATGTCAAATTTAGGTAGAGTCGCGAAAGCCAATTGGGGGCTCCGATTTAGGACCCTCTCCATCATCTACAGGGGTGCGTTCCTGCCAAAGGTGTTGTACGCAGCAGCCGGTTGGGCGGACCTCTGTACGGAGAGGGATATTAGAAAGCTCCGGGCGGTGCAACGCCGAGCACTTATTAGTGTTACTGGAGCTTATCGTACAGCTTCCTGGGAGTCGCTTTGCGTCGTGGCCGGTGCTTTCCCCATCGACCTGCGACTGCGGGTGCACCGGGCAGTGTACGATAGTAAGGTAAATAGGGACACCAAGATAGGTGACTTGGAAATTCCCGCAAGCCTTCAAAATGCGGACAGAGAAATAGAGGCAGAGGCATTAAATATGTGGCAGACCAGATGGTCTTCTTCTGGTAAAGGTCGCAATACCAATGCCTTCTTTAAGAATGTTCGGGAGAGAATGCAAGCCAAATGGTTAAACATCGACCACTGGAGCACTCAAGTTCTCACTGGGCATGGCAACTTCGGAGAACGTCTCGCTTCTCTGAATCTTGCCGAAACCGAGATGTGTGTGTGTGGTAAAGGGGTGGATTCGGTGGAGCACTTTCTGCTTTACTGTTCCCTCTTTGATGCGCAACGAGTTCCTTTGCGTGACGTTGTTCCGGTGGATAAGTGGAAATGGCCAGAGGCAGCTGCATACTTCGCATTGTCTCAGGAGGCTTTTTCTGTTTTTGCCGGTTTTTGTAGGGAAACTCTCTGGCTGAAAAGCTTTGAGAAATAATTTTCTAAATATGTTAGGTTAGCTTCAAAAGAGCCACCAACTGGAGGATTGTCGGAGTCTTTTGGCATGGAGATGACAGCCTCACAACCATCGTGGGATACTGCCGTCTCCCGGTGGTCTCAGGATAAAAGGTTGAACGAGTCAGCTGGGCTGGCCGTTTCATTAGAGGGATATTAGGTAGGGTTTTAACCTATAACCTATAACCAATGGTCTCTTGGCCATTTCCTAACCTTTACCTTTCCTTTATCCCAAACAGGGTCAGAGCGAGTACCAGGCTTGGTGCTGATGGACAGGCCTCCCCGTGGTTCCCCGTGGACACGATTTGGTGCAGTAAGCGCGGTGTTTTCACTGCGTGAGTGGGTGGGAATAGGGTGCCGATTGTGGCAAGCTGCACAAGTTGTGACCAAACTGTTCATTTCCGTGATAGCCCACGGACGCTGCTGGATTTTTCCATCGCCCGGCTCGGGGCCGGTTTCGATAGATGGTGGATGTGAAGTTGCGTATGCCCTAGTGGCGAGGTCGCACGAGACGCCGTCTTCGGATGGCGCCTCTCACATTAAATGTCCCTATCTACTCGTTTGTAGATGCTCGAGTCCTTCGGGGAAACTCGACAGCGTTTATACCACAAGCAGGCCGAGGGCAGCCAAAAAGGAATGAGGCAGGCATGTGTCTCTGGCTGTTCGAGGAATTCCCCTTGTGAAGAAGCTGCGTCGGCGTCCTAGCTTTACGAAGTCTAGGCGTCGGGCTGGGCCACCGTCGTCTGGAATCTGCAATTCCTAGCACTTGGGAACAGGTGCGTTGTGCAAACGCGAGTGATGCAGTGGGTTGATAGTGGGTCTTTGCGTTAGTGGTCGGGACGTGATGCGATTATATAGCCTCTCACGTTCAAGTCATAGCTCTGCCTCCTCGTGGCACTCCCGGGCAACGCTTTTGCGGCAAAACGGGCTATGGCGAACTTTCTTCCCTATCCAATATCCTATCCTAGTGTTGCTTGGTTGGCGCGGATTGTGTGTGGAATGCCTCGCTTGCGGGGCCTCTGCGCGCTTTCTGTGCCTTCTGGGCTGCACTTCTCTTTTTCCCCTTTTATCCACTTTCTTCTGGGCGGCCCATCTCTCTTTCGATCTCTCCTCCTTTCGTTTGCGGAAGGCTGAGGGACAGGGGCTGCTGCACGAGCTTCCCGGGCCCGGCGCTTCACAATGTGAGGTGACGGAACTGGGAGCTTTTAATCTTTTCTTTTACTTTTCAGGTTTTCTCGGGGAATATCCCCACCAACTATTATGGACGGCACAACCAGCAGATATAATCTGCGCAGCTCTCGGATGGCTGCGCACCGGCACGGGGGGGGTCCCTTCGTTGCGCCGTCATCGTTGGTTGGTGGGTCGGCCCCCCCCGGGTCGTCATCCAGCGACGCCCACCACCCCCGCCTCACATGCACCGCGGGTGCGAGGACTTCGGGGACTGCTTCCGCGAAGAATTTAATCTCGGGTATCGGTCTTCGTACCGTCAGGGTGACTCTCACCAGATGTGATAGGGTTAATATTTTAGGTAGGTCAATGACACAGGTTAGTCATTACGTAGGTAGGAAGTCTTCACCGGTAATCTTCAATCGGGTGGACAGTCAGATAGCAGATTCCGCGAGCCTCGCGAGCGTCATAGCAAAGCAGGTAGGGCCCCACGTAGATTTAGGGAAAGGTCGGACTTCAGATACCTCAATTCTTCAAAATTGGGACTTGAGTGGGAACGATAGTGCTCCTGCGTCCTCTGCAATTTCTTTTTCCACGGGAGTTAGGGTGCTACAGTTGAACATGCGTCGTTCAACTGTAGTGACGGGTGAGGTGCGTCAGCTCGTTGCCGAAAAGCGACTTGACGTCCTGTTATTGCAGGAACCATACGTCAGGAAGCAGGGCAAGGGTCACACCTTCTATGGATTAGGTTCTGGGATGAAAGTCGCTGCTGTACGAACACATCGCCCGTGGGCGGCAGTAGCAGTCTGCAATCCCAATTTTGATTTTCTCTTTGTTTCGCAGCTTAGCACTTCTCATTGTGTTTGCGCAGAGCTGCGGACCCCCAGCTTTTCGTTCTACGTCGTGTCGTGCTATTTTCAGTACCGTGACGAGATTGAGAAGCACCTCAGACACCTCGAGATGGTGTTTCATTCTCTGAGGGGGGAGAGGGTTTTAGTTGCGGTAGATGCCAATGCCCGCTCATCGCTCTGGGGTCCCCAGCAGACAGATGAAAGAGGTGCCAGATTTGAGGACCTTATCAGGGCGTTTGGCTTAAATGTTGTGAATCGCGTTGGACAGCCGCCCACTTATTGGACGCCAAGGGGTTCGTCATACATCGACGTGACTCTGGCTTCGCCATCCATGTCCCGATTCATCAGGGAATGGAAAGTTAGATGCGGTTGGACGACTAGTGATCACAATGCCGTAGACATCGGTTTGGGGATGCCGAAAAAGTCGGGCGGGGATCGGTGTGTCGCGAACTCTCGGTTCGATGTACGTCGGGCTGACTGGGAGCGATTCGCCGGGAGCCTGACAGACCTTTCTAGGTCGAAACTCGGGGTCCTTGAGCTGGTGTCGGCGGAAGATGTGGAAACGATGGCAGAAACGCTTGAGGGCGTCCTT
Source organism: Cardiocondyla obscurior (assembly GCF_019399895.1). Lineage (NCBI taxonomy): Eukaryota > Metazoa > Arthropoda > Insecta > Hymenoptera > Formicidae > Cardiocondyla > Cardiocondyla obscurior. Next base: position 3,517,141 of record NC_091884.1, on the reverse strand, counting down.
TTGGAGGCCTGCACAGCGGCAATGCCACGTAGACGTGTACATAAGAAGTCCAACCCGTGGTGGACAAAAAGGTTGACAATCATCAAAAAGTCAGTGTATCGGCTTCGTCGTGACTTTCAAAATGAAAGCGATGTTTTGTTACGTTGCGCCAAAAAGGAAAAATACCGCTCTTCTTTGCGGAAGTATTCTAGAGAAGTTAGGGAAGCTAAACTTTCAAGTTGGCGTAAATTTGTCACGAAAACCGGAAACAGAGAACCTTGGGGTTTTGTTTACCGGCATCAGGCCGATAAGTGTAGGACGGACGATGTAATTAGTTCACTTAGACAAGGCGAATGCTCCACCATGACTTTGGAGGAGACAGCCGGATGTCTTTTAGATGTCCACATTCCGGACGACCGGGTTATAGATGACACGCCGATGCAGCGTGAGATTCGCGAACGTGCAGTTCAGGCACCGGATTCGGCTGATGCCTCTTCGTTTACTGCGATGGAGGTGGCCTCGACGATTAGGACTTTCAAAAATAATAAGGCCCCAGGACCGGACCTGGTGGAGGTTAGAGTGCTTAAAGAAGCCTATAAGATTATTCCCGGTCAGATAGTTAGATTAATGAACGGATGCCTTCAGTGGGGCGTCTTCCCTGCGGTCTGGAAGAGGGGCTTGTTAAGAGTACTTCTGAAAGATGGCGGGAAGGATGAAAAGGATCCGAAGTCTTATAGACCGATTTGTCTCCTCTCCGTTATAGGTAAACTTTTCGAGAAACTTCTTAAATTGCGCCTCATGGACACGTCATTGGCCCCGGATGGGGTCTCTGACCGGCAGTTTGGGTTTACGCCTGGGCGGTCGGCGGAGGGCGCTGTCGTGGAGCTGCGTCGAATGGTCGCTGCCTCTGAGAGGAGGTACGCCGTCGCGCTGCTCTTCGATATTTCGGGAGCCTTTGATAATGTCTGGTGGCCCCTTGTATTAGATAGTTTAAGAAATAGGAACTGTCCTCGAAATGTCTTTGGGGTGCTGAAAAGTTACTTCAGTGACAGAAGAGTGACTATCGCGGGTAGGAATTTTGAGGTGTCTAAGCGACCCACTAGAGGCTGCCCGCAGGGATCTGTTCTTGGTCCGACCTGCTGGAACCTCATGTTTGATAATCTTTTAAGATTGTTAGAGTCATCGATAGGGAAGCAGTTTATTGCCTATGCGGACGATCTTCTAGTCCTGGTCGAGGGCAACTCTAGAGTAGAATTGGAGAAAAATGGCCAGCGAGTCACGAACGAGATTGTGGCCTGGTGTAGATCCGCAAAATTAGAGTTATCGGCACGGAAGACTGAGGCCGTTTTCCTCAAGTCGGCTGAAATAACTAGAGCACCGATAGGTAGACGGGGAGGAACGCGTCCGGATCGGAAAAGAAAAACCACGAGGAAGATCGCGCGATTCGATAGTAGGCCGCCGATTATTAGGTTAGGTAATAATAAAATTAATTTTAAGAATTCGGTTAGGTATCTTGGTGTTCATTTTGATAGGGGATTGAGAGTCGGCTCTCATTGCGATTATATTAGCGAATCGGCCGGGTCGCTTATGTCAAATTTAGGTAGAGTCGCGAAAGCCAATTGGGGGCTCCGATTTAGGACCCTCTCCATCATCTACAGGGGTGCGTTCCTGCCAAAGGTGTTGTACGCAGCAGCCGGTTGGGCGGACCTCTGTACGGAGAGGGATATTAGAAAGCTCCGGGCGGTGCAACGCCGAGCACTTATTAGTGTTACTGGAGCTTATCGTACAGCTTCCTGGGAGTCGCTTTGCGTCGTGGCCGGTGCTTTCCCCATCGACCTGCGACTGCGGGTGCACCGGGCAGTGTACGATAGTAAGGTAAATAGGGACACCAAGATAGGTGACTTGGAAATTCCCGCAAGCCTTCAAAATGCGGACAGAGAAATAGAGGCAGAGGCATTAAATATGTGGCAGACCAGATGGTCTTCTTCTGGTAAAGGTCGCAATACCAATGCCTTCTTTAAGAATGTTCGGGAGAGAATGCAAGCCAAATGGTTAAACATCGACCACTGGAGCACTCAAGTTCTCACTGGGCATGGCAACTTCGGAGAACGTCTCGCTTCTCTGAATCTTGCCGAAACCGAGATGTGTGTGTGTGGTAAAGGGGTGGATTCGGTGGAGCACTTTCTGCTTTACTGTTCCCTCTTTGATGCGCAACGAGTTCCTTTGCGTGACGTTGTTCCGGTGGATAAGTGGAAATGGCCAGAGGCAGCTGCATACTTCGCATTGTCTCAGGAGGCTTTTTCTGTTTTTGCCGGTTTTTGTAGGGAAACTCTCTGGCTGAAAAGCTTTGAGAAATAATTTTCTAAATATGTTAGGTTAGCTTCAAAAGAGCCACCAACTGGAGGATTGTCGGAGTCTTTTGGCATGGAGATGACAGCCTCACAACCATCGTGGGATACTGCCGTCTCCCGGTGGTCTCAGGATAAAAGGTTGAACGAGTCAGCTGGGCTGGCCGTTTCATTAGAGGGATATTAGGTAGGGTTTTAACCTATAACCTATAACCAATGGTCTCTTGGCCATTTCCTAACCTTTACCTTTCCTTTATCCCAAACAGGGTCAGAGCGAGTACCAGGCTTGGTGCTGATGGACAGGCCTCCCCGTGGTTCCCCGTGGACACGATTTGGTGCAGTAAGCGCGGTGTTTTCACTGCGTGAGTGGGTGGGAATAGGGTGCCGATTGTGGCAAGCTGCACAAGTTGTGACCAAACTGTTCATTTCCGTGATAGCCCACGGACGCTGCTGGATTTTTCCATCGCCCGGCTCGGGGCCGGTTTCGATAGATGGTGGATGTGAAGTTGCGTATGCCCTAGTGGCGAGGTCGCACGAGACGCCGTCTTCGGATGGCGCCTCTCACATTAAATGTCCCTATCTACTCGTTTGTAGATGCTCGAGTCCTTCGGGGAAACTCGACAGCGTTTATACCACAAGCAGGCCGAGGGCAGCCAAAAAGGAATGAGGCAGGCATGTGTCTCTGGCTGTTCGAGGAATTCCCCTTGTGAAGAAGCTGCGTCGGCGTCCTAGCTTTACGAAGTCTAGGCGTCGGGCTGGGCCACCGTCGTCTGGAATCTGCAATTCCTAGCACTTGGGAACAGGTGCGTTGTGCAAACGCGAGTGATGCAGTGGGTTGATAGTGGGTCTTTGCGTTAGTGGTCGGGACGTGATGCGATTATATAGCCTCTCACGTTCAAGTCATAGCTCTGCCTCCTCGTGGCACTCCCGGGCAACGCTTTTGCGGCAAAACGGGCTATGGCGAACTTTCTTCCCTATCCAATATCCTATCCTAGTGTTGCTTGGTTGGCGCGGATTGTGTGTGGAATGCCTCGCTTGCGGGGCCTCTGCGCGCTTTCTGTGCCTTCTGGGCTGCACTTCTCTTTTTCCCCTTTTATCCACTTTCTTCTGGGCGGCCCATCTCTCTTTCGATCTCTCCTCCTTTCGTTTGCGGAAGGCTGAGGGACAGGGGCTGCTGCACGAGCTTCCCGGGCCCGGCGCTTCACAATGTGAGGTGACGGAACTGGGAGCTTTTAATCTTTTCTTTTACTTTTCAGGTTTTCTCGGGGAATATCCCCACCAACTATTATGGACGGCACAACCAGCAGATATAATCTGCGCAGCTCTCGGATGGCTGCGCACCGGCACGGGGGGGTCCCTTCGTTGCGCCGTCATCGTTGGTTGGTGGGTCGGCCCCCCTGGGTCGTCATCCAGCGACGCCCACCACCCCCGCCTCACATGCACCGCGGGTGCGAGGACTTCGGGGACTGCTTCCGCGAAGAATTTAATCTCGGGTATCGGTCTTCGTACCGTCAGGGTGACTCTCACCAGATGTGATAGGGTTAATATTTTAGGTAGGTCAATGACACAGGTTAGTCATTACGTAGGTAGGAAGTCTTCACCGGTAATCTTCAATCGGGTGGACAGTCAGATAGCAGATTCCGCGAGCCTCGCGAGCGTCATAGCAAAGCAGGTAGGGCCCCACGTAGATTTAGGGAAAGGTCGGACTTCAGATACCTCAATTCTTCAAAATTGGGACTTGAGTGGGAACGATAGTGCTCCTGCGTCCTCTGCAATTTCTTTTTCCACGGGAGTTAGGGTGCTACAGTTGAACATGCGTCGTTCAACTGTAGTGACGGGTGAGGTGCGTCAGCTCGTTGCCGAAAAGCGACTTGACGTCCTGTTATTGCAGGAACCATACGTCAGGAAGCAGGGCAAGGGTCACACCTTCTATGGATTAGGTTCTGGGATGAAAGTCGCTGCTGTACGAACACATCGCCCGTGGGCGGCAGTAGCAGTCTGCAATCCCAATTTTGATTTTCTCTTTGTTTCGCAGCTTAGCACTTCTCATTGTGTTTGCGCAGAGCTGCGGACCCCCAGCTTTTCGTTCTACGTCGTGTCGTGCTATTTTCAGTACCGTGACGAGATTGAGAAGCACCTCAGACACCTCGAGATGGTGTTTCATTCTCTGAGGGGGGAGAGGGTTTTAGTTGCGGTAGATGCCAATGCCCGCTCATCGCTCTGGGGTCCCCAGCAGACAGATGAAAGAGGTGCCAGATTTGAGGACCTTATCAGGGCGTTTGGCTTAAATGTTGTGAATCGCGTTGGACAGCCGCCCACTTATTGGACGCCAAGGGGTTCGTCATACATCGACGTGACTCTGGCTTCGCCATCCATGTCCCGATTCATCAGGGAATGGAAAGTTAGATGCGGTTGGACGACTAGTGATCACAATGCCGTAGACATCGGTTTGGGGATGCCGAAAAAGTCGGGCGGGGATCGGTGTGTCGCGAACTCTCGGTTCGATGTACGTCGGGCTGACTGGGAGCGATTCGCCGGGAGCCTGACAGACCTTTCTAGGTCGAAACTCGGGGTCCTTGAGCTGGTGTCGGCGGAAGATGTGGAAACGATGGCAGAAACGCTTGAGGGCGTCCTTTTGGAGGCCTGCACAGCGGCAATGCCACGTAGACGTGTACATAAGAAGTCCAACCCGTGGTGGACAAAAAGGTTGACAATCATCAAAAAGTCAGTGTATCGGCTTCGTCGTGACTTTCAAAATGAAAGCGATGTTTTGTTACGTTGCGCCAAAAAGGAAAAATACCGCTCTTCTTTGCGGAAGTATTCTAGAGAAGTTAGGGAAGCTAAACTTTCAAGTTGGCGTAAATTTGTCACGAAAACCGGAAACAGAGAACCTTGGGGTTTTGTTTACCGGCATCAGGCCGATAAGTGTAGGACGGACGATGTAATTAGTTCACTTAGACAAGGCGAATGCTCCACCATGACTTTGGAGGAGACAGCCGGATGTCTTTTAGATGTCCACATTCCGGACGACCGGGTTATAGATGACACGCCGATGCAGCGTGAGATTCGCGAACGTGCAGTTCAGGCACCGGATTCGGCTGATGCCTCTTCGTTTACTGCGATGGAGGTGGCCTCGACGATTAGGACTTTCAAAAATAATAAGGCCCCAGGACCGGACCTGGTGGAGGTTAGAGTGCTTAAAGAAGCCTATAAGATTATTCCCGGTCAGATAGTTAGATTAATGAACGGATGCCTTCAGTGGGGCGTCTTCCCTGCGGTCTGGAAGAGGGGCTTGTTAAGAGTACTTCTGAAAGATGGCGGGAAGGATGAAAAGGATCCGAAGTCTTATAGACCGATTTGTCTCCTCTCCGTTATAGGTAAACTTTTCGAGAAACTTCTTAAATTGCGCCTCATGGACACGTCATTGGCCCCGGATGGGGTCTCTGACCGGCAGTTTGGGTTTACGCCTGGGCGGTCGGCGGAGGGCGCTGTCGTGGAGCTGCGTCGAATGGTCGCTGCCTCTGAGAGGAGGTACGCCGTCGCGCTGCTCTTCGATATTTCGGGAGCCTTTGATAATGTCTGGTGGCCCCTTGTATTAGATAGTTTAAGAAATAGGAACTGTCCTCGAAATGTCTTTGGGGTGCTGAAAAGTTACTTCAGTGACAGAAGAGTGACTATCGCGGGTAGGAATTTTGAGGTGTCTAAGCGACCCACTAGAGGCTGCCCGCAGGGATCTGTTCTTGGTCCGACCTGCTGGAACCTCATGTTTGATAATCTTTTAAGATTGTTAGAGTCATCGATAGGGAAGCAGTTTATTGCCTATGCGGACGATCTTCTAGTCCTGGTCGAGGGCAACTCTAGAGTAGAATTGGAGAAAAATGGCCAGCGAGTCACGAACGAGATTGTGGCCTGGTGTAGATCCGCAAAATTAGAGTTATCGGCACGGAAGACTGAGGCCGTTTTCCTCAAGTCGGCTGAAATAACTAGAGCACCGATAGGTAGACGGGGAGGAACGCGTCCGGATCGGAAAAGAAAAACCACGAGGAAGATCGCGCGATTCGATAGTAGGCCGCCGATTATTAGGTTAGGTAATAATAAAATTAATTTTAAGAATTCGGTTAGGTATCTTGGTGTTCATTTTGATAGGGGATTGAGAGTCGGCTCTCATTGCGATTATATTAGCGAATCGGCCGGGTCGCTTATGTCAAATTTAGGTAGAGTCGCGAAAGCCAATTGGGGGCTCCGATTTAGGACCCTCTCCATCATCTACAGGGGTGCGTTCCTGCCAAAGGTGTTGTACGCAGCAGCCGGTTGGGCGGACCTCTGTACGGAGAGGGATATTAGAAAGCTCCGGGCGGTGCAACGCCGAGCACTTATTAGTGTTACTGGAGCTTATCGTACAGCTTCCTGGGAGT
>NC_091884.1:3485399-3505399 GCF_019399895.1 Cardiocondyla obscurior | reverse complement strand
CCGCGCGGAAGTAACTCCGAGCCGAAAGCAACACGAGGCTCGCGTACTTTGCCGCTAGGACCGCGCGGAAGTAACTCCGAGCCGAAAGCAACACGAGGCTCGCGTACTTTGCCGCTAGGACCGCGCGGAAGTAACTCCGAGCCGAAAGCAACACGAGGCTCGCGTACTTTGCCGATCGGACCGCGCGGAAGTAACTCCGAGCCGAAAGCAACACGAGGCTCGCGTACTTTGCCGCTAGGACCGCGCGGAAGTAACTCCGAGCCGAAAGCAACACGAGGCTCGCGTACTTTGCCGCTAGGACCGCGCGGAAGTAACTCCGAGCCGAAAGCAACACGAGGCTCGCGTACTTTGCCGCTAGGACCGCGCGGAAGTAACTCCGAGCCGAAAGCAACACGAGGCTCGCGTACTTTGCCGCTAGGACCGCGCGGAAGTAACTCCGAGCCGAAAGCAACACGAGGCTCGCGTACTTTGCCGATCGGACCGCGCGGAAGTAACTCCGAGCCGAAAGCAACACGAGGCTCGCGTACTTTGCCGCTAGGACCGCGCGGAAGTAACTCCGAGCCGAAAGCAACACGAGGCTCGCGTACTTTGCCGCTAGGACCGCGCGGAAGTAACTCCGAGCCGAAAGCAACACGAGGCTCGCGTACTTTGCCGCTAGGACCGCGCGGAAGTAACTCCGAGCCGAAAGCAACACGAGGCTCGCGTACTTTGCCGCTCGGACCGCGCGGAAGTAACTCCGAGCCGAAAGCAACACGAGGCTCGCGTACTTTGCCGCTAGGACCGCGCGGAAGTAACTCCGAGCCGAAAGCAACACGAGGCTCGCGTACTTTGCCGATCGGACCGCGCGGAAGTAACTCCGAGCCGAAAGCAACACGAGGCTCGCGTACTTTGCCGCTAGGACCGCGCGGAAGTAACTCCGAGCCGAAAGCAACACGAGGCTCGCGTACTTTGACGGTCGGACCGCCCGGAAGTAACTACGTGCAGAAAGCAACACAAAACTCGTAAACTTAGCCGCTCGTCGGCCGAAATTACGAAGAGCTCAAGAAAATAACACGAGATTTAAGAACATAGACGATCGCCAGCAGAGAGCTCGAAAAACAGCACAAAACGCGAAAATTTAACTTTTACGAGAAAATAGCTAAGATAGCTTAAAAAAACAATACGGAGAACAAAAAGTTGATTGCCCGAAACGTTCGGAAGCAGCCCCGAGCAGTAGCAACACAGGGCTCGCGGACTTTGTTGTCCGAACCGCTCGAAAGTAGCTACGAGCCGAAAGCAACACGAGGCTCGCGTACTTTGCCGATCGGACCGCGCGGAAGTAACTCCGAGCCGAAAGCAACACGAGGCTCGCGTACTTTGCCGATCGGACCGCGCGGAAGTAACTCCGAGCCGAAAGCAACACGAGGCTCGCGTACTTTGCCGCTAGGACCGCGCGGAAGTAACTCCGAGCCGAAAGCAACACGAGGCTCGCGTACTTTGCCGCTAGGACCGCGCGGAAGTAACTCCGAGCCGAAAGCAACACGAGGCTCGCGTACTTTGCCGATCGGACCGCGCGGAAGTAACTCCGAGCCGAAAGCAACACGAGGCTCGCGTACTTTGCCGCTAGGACCGCGCGGAAGTAACTCCGAGCCGAAAGCAACACGAGGCTCGCGTACTTTGCCGCTAGGACCGCGCGGAAGTAACTCCGAGCCGAAAGCAACACGAGGCTCGCGTACTTTGCCGATCGGACCGCGCGGAAGTAACTCCGAGCCGAAAGCAACACGAGGCTCGCGTACTTTGCCGCTAGGACCGCGCGGAAGTAACTCCGAGCCGAAAGCAACACGAGGCTCGCGTACTTTGCCGCTAGGACCGCGCGGAAGTAACTCCGAGCCGAAAGCAACACGAGGCTCGCGTACTTTGCCGCTAGGACCGCGCGGAAGTAACTCCGAGCCGAAAGCAACACGAGGCTCGCGTACTTTGCCGCTCGGACCGCGCGGAAGTAACTCCGAGCCGAAAGCAACACGAGGCTCGCGTACTTTGCCGCTAGGACCGCGCGGAAGTAACTCCGAGCCGAAAGCAACACGAGGCTCGCGTACTTTGCCGCTAGGACCGCGCGGAAGTAACTCCGAGCCGAAAGCAACACGAGGCTCGCGTACTTTGCCGCTAGGACCGCGCGGAAGTAACTCCGAGCCGAAAGCAACACGAGGCTCGCGTACTTTGACGGTCGGACCGCCCGGAAGTAACTACGTGCAGAAAGCAACACAAAACTCGTAAACTTAGCCGCTCGTCGGCCGAAATTACGAAGAGCTCAAGAAAATAACACGAGATTTAAGAACATAGACGATCGCCAGCAGAGAGCTCGAAAAACAGCACAAAACGCGAAAATTTAACTTTTACGAGAAAATAGCTAAGATAGCTTAAAAACAATACGGAGAACAAAAGTTGATTGCCCGAAACGTTCGGAAGCAGCCCCGAGCAGTAGCAACACAGGGCTCGCGGACTTTGTTGTCCGAACCGCTCGAAAGTAGCTACGAGCCGAAAGCAACACGAGGCTCGCGTACTTTGCCGATCGGACCGCGCGGAAGTAACTCCGAGCCGAAAGCAACACGAGGCTCGCGTACTTTGCCGATCGAACCGCGCGGAAGTAACTCCGAGCCGAAAGCAACACGAGGCTCGCGTACTTTGTCGCTAGGACCGCGCGGAAGTAACTCCGAGCCGAAAGCAACACGAGGCTCGCGTACTTTGCCGCTAGGACCGCGCGGAAGTAACTCCGAGCCGAAAGCAACACGAGGCTCGCGTACTTTGCCGATCGGACCGCGCGGAAGTAACTCCGAGCCGAAAGCAACACGAGGCTCGCGTACTTTGCCGCTCGAACCGCGCGGAAGTAACTCCGAGCCGAAAGCAACACGAGGCTCGCGTACTTTGCCGCTAGGACCGCGCGGAAGTAACTCCGAGCCGAAAGCAACACGAGGCTCGCGTACTTTGACGGTCGGACCGCCCGGAAGTAACTACGTGCAGAAAGCAACACAAAACTCGTAAACTTAGCCGCTCGTCGGCCGAAATTACGAAGAGCTCAAGAAAATAACACGAGATTTAAGAACATAGACGATCGCCAGCAGAGAGCTCGAAAAAACAGCACAAAACGCGAAAATTTAACTTTTACGAGAAAATAGCTAAGATAGCTTAAAAAAACAATACGGAGAACTAAAAGTTGATTGCCCGAAACGTTCGGAAGCAGCCCCGAGCAGTAGCAACACAGGGCTCGCGGACTTTGTTGTCCGAACCGCTCGAAAGTAGCTACGAGCCGAAAGCAACACGAGGCTCGCGTACTTTGCCGATCGGACCGCGCGGAAGTAACTCCGAGCCGAAAGCAACACGAGGCTCGCGTACTTTGCCGATCGGACCGCGCGGAAGTAACTCCGAGCCGAAAGCAACACGAGGCTCGCGTACTTTTTCGCTAGGACCGCGCGGAAGTAACTCCGAGCCGAAAGCAACACGAGGCTCGCGTACTTTGCCGCTAGGACCGCGCGGAAGTAACTCCGAGCCGAAAGCAACACGAGGCTCGCGTACTTTGCCGATCGGACCGCGCGGAAGTAACTCCGAGCCGAAAGCAACACGAGGCTCGCGTACTTTGTCGCTAGGACCGCGCGGAAGTAACTCCGAGCCGAAAGCAACACGAGGCTCGCGTACTTTGCCGCTAGGACCGCGCGGAAGTAACTCCGAGCCGAAAGCAACACGAGGCTCGCGTACTTTGCCGCTAGGACCGCGCGGAAGTAACTCCGAGCCGAAAGCAACACGAGGCTCGCGTACTTTGCCGCTAGGACCGCGCGGAAGTAACTCCGAGCCGAAAGCAACACGAGGCTCGCGTACTTTGCCGATCGGACCGCGCGGAAGTAACTCCGAGCCGAAAGCAACACGAGGCTCGCGTACTTTGCCGCTAGGACCGCGCGGAAGTAACTCCGAGCCGAAAGCAACACGAGGCTCGCGTACTTTGCCGATCGGACCGCGCGGAAGTAACTCCGAGCCGAAAGCAACACGAGGCTCGCGTACTTTGCCGCTAGGACCGCGCGGAAGTAACTCCGAGCCGAAAGCAACACGAGGCTCGCGGACTTTGACGGTCGGACCGCTCGGAAGTAACTACGTGGTAAAAGCAACACGAGGCTCGCGTACTTTGCCGATCGGACCGCTCGGAAGTAACTACGTTCCAAAAGCAACACGAGGCTCGCGAACTTTGACGGTCGGACCGCTCGGAAGTAACTACGTGGTAAAAGCAACACGAGGCTCGCGGACTTCGCTGCGGCTAAGTCCGCGCGGCGTCGAAATTTCACCGCCGGCGCCCATATACCGCCGTGCGTTAGACCGTGCGTCGCCGACCGCCCGGCCGCTCGGTTCGGTACTGTAAGAGGTGTCGTCGCTGCGGCGACTCGTGCACAACACGGTGCATGCGAGCGCTCGGTCTGGTCGTACCGTAGCGTTACGGCGTATGTATAACCGAGCTCGGCGAAGCACTGCGGTGCGTACAAAAGTGTCGTTCGCACTAGAACGCTTTTTGAGAGAATTTAGCTTCGCGCTTACTACGAGAACTTTGGTTCTCTTTTTGAGATCTTTCGGGCGTCTTGCCGACATTCGGCCAAATGTGCGCCAAGCTCTCGGCGATCGTTTCGAGGCCGGATAGCGAAGGAATTGGTGAATACGTGACGAAGAAATTTTGTATCTCGAGGACTCTGCCGTTCGTGCGGTCCGTACGTACCTCCGAGCCGTAAAACAACACGGAGCTCGAGATCTTTGACGCGGAGGTAACTACCGTGCGCCGCAGCGGCTAAGTCCGCGCGGCGTCGAAATTTCACCGCCGGCGCCCATATACCGCCGTGCGTTAGACCGTGCGTCGCCGACCGCCCGGCCGCTCGGTTCGGTACTGTAAGAGGTGTCGTCGCTGCGGCGACTCGTGCACAACACGGTGCATGCGAGCTCTCGGTCTGGTCGTACCGTAGCGTTACGGCGTATGTATAACCGAGCTCGGCGAAGCACTGCGGTGCGTACAAAAGTGTCGTTCGCACTAGAACGCTTTTGAGAGAATTTAGCTTCGCGCTTACTACGAGAACTTTGGTTCTCTTTTGAGATCTTTCGGGCGTCTTGCCGACATTCGGCCAAATGTGCGCCAAGCTCTCGGCGATCGTTTCGAGGCCGGATAGCGAAGGAATTGGTGAATACGTGACGAAGAAATTTTGTATCTCGAGGACTCTGCCGTTCGTGCGGTCCGTACGTACCTCCGAGCCGTAAAACAACACGGAGCTCGAGATCTTTGACGCGGAGGTAACTACCGTGCGCCGCAGCGGCTAAGTCCGCGCGGCGTCGAAATTTCACCGCCGGCGCCCATATACCGCCGTGCGTTAGACCGTGCGTCGCCGACCGCCCGGCCGCTCGGTTCGGTACTGTAAGAGGTGTCGTCGCTGCGGCGACTCGTGCACAACACGATGCATGCGAGCTCTCGGTCTGGTCGTACCGTAGCGTTACGGCGTATGTATAACCGAGCTCGGCGAAGCACTGCGGTGCGTACAAAAGTGTCGTTCGCACTAGAACGCTTTTTGAGAGAATTTAGCTTTGCGCTTACTACGAGAACTTTGGTTCTCTTTTTGAGATCTTTCGGGCGTCTTGCCGACATTCGGCCAAATGTGCGCCAAGCTCTCGGCGATCGTTTCGAGGCCGGATAGCGAAGGAATTGGTGAATACGTGACGAAGAAATTTTGTATCTCGAGGACTCTGCCGTTCGTGCGGTCCGTACGTACCTCCGAGCCGTAAAACAACACGGAGCTCGAGATCTTTGACGCGGAGGTAACTACCGTGCGCCGCAGCGGCTAAGTCCGCGCGGCGTCGAAATTTCACCGCCGGCGCCCATATACCGCCGTGCGTTAGACCGTGCGTCGCCGACCGCCCGGCCGCTCGGTTCGGTACTGTAAGAGGTGTCGTCGCTGCGGCGACTCGTGCACAACACGGTGCATGCGAGCTCTCGGTCTGGTCGTACCGTAGCGTTACGGCGTATGTATAACCGAGCTCGGCGAAGCACTGCGGTGCGTACAAAAGTGTCGTTCGCACTAGAACGCTTTTTGAGAGAATTTAGCTTCGCGCTTACTACGAGAACTTTGGTTCTCTTTTTGAGATCTTTCGGGCGTCTTGCCGACATTCGGCCAAATGTGCGCCAAGCTCTCGGCGATCGTTTCGAGGCCGGATAGCGAAGGAATTGGTGAATACGTGACGAAGAAATTTTGTATCTCGAGGACTCTGCCGTTCGTGCGGTCCGTACGTACCTCCGAGCCGTAAAACAACACGGAGCTCGAGATCTTTGACGCGGAGGTAACTACCGTGCGCCGCAGCGGCTAAGTCCGCGCGGCGTCGAAATTTCACCGCCGGCGCCCATATACCGCCGTGCGTTAGACCGTGCGTCGCCGACCGCCCGGCCGCTCGGTTCGGTACTGTAAGAGGTGTCGTCGCTGCGGCGACTCGTGCACAACACGATGCATGCGAGCGCTCGGTCTGGTCGTACCGTAGCGTTACGGCGTATGTATAACCGATCTCGCCGAAGCACTGCGGTGCGTACGAAAGTGTCTTTCGCTCGAGAGAGATTTTTAAAGTGTTTTGCACTGCGCTGAGTGCGAGAATTTCGGTTCTCTTTTTCGAGAGCGTTCGGGCGTCTTGCCGACATTCGGCCAAATGTGCGCCAAGCTCTCGGCGATCGTTTCGAGGCCGGATAGCGAAGGAATTGGTGAATACTTGACGAAGAAATTTTGTATCTCGAGGACTCTGCCGTTCGTGCGGTCCGTACGTACCTCCGAGCCGTAAAACAACACGGAGCTCGAGATCTTTGACGCGGAGGTAACTACCGTGCGCCGCAGCGGCTAAGTCCGCGCGGCGTCGAAATTTCACCGCCGGCGCCCATATACCGCCGTGCGTTAGACCGTGCGTCGCCGACCGCCCGGCCGCTCGGTTCGGTACTGTAAGAGGTGTCGTCGCTGCGGCGACTCGTGCACAACACGGTGCATGCGAGCTCTCGGTCTGGTCGTACCGTAGCGTTACGGCGTATGTATAACCGAGCTCGGCGAAGCACTGCGGTGCGTACGAAAGTGTCTTTCGCTCTAGAGAGATTTTTAAAGTGTTTTGCACTGCGCTGAGTGCGAGAATTTCGGTTCTCTTTTTCGAGAGCGTTCGGGCGTCTTGCCGACATTCGGCCAAATGTGCGCCAAGCTCTCGGCGATCGTTTCGAGGCCGGATAGCGAAGGAATTGGTGAATACTTGACGAAGAAATTTTGTATCTCGAGGACTCTGCCGTTCGTGCGGTCCGTACGTACCTCCGAGCCGTAAAACAACACGGAGCTCGAGATCTTTGACGCGGAGGTAACTACCGTGCGCCGCAGCGGCTAAGTCCGCGCGGCGTCGAAATTTCACCGCCGGCGCCCATATACCGCCGTGCGTTAGACCGTGCGTCGCCGACCGCCCGGCCGCTCGGTTCGGTACTGTAAGAGGTGTCGTCGCTGCGGCGACTCGTGCACAACACGGTGCATGCGAGCTCTCGGTCTGGTCGTACCGTAGCGTTACGGCGTATGTATAACCGAGCTCGGCGAAGCACTGCGGTGCGTACGAAAGTGTCTTTCGCTCGAGAGAGATTTTTAAAGTGTTTTGCATTGCGCTGAGTGCGAGAATTTCGGTTCTCTTTTTCGAGAGCGTTCGGGCGTCTTGCCGACATTCGGCCAAATGTGCGCCAAGCTCTCGGCGATCGTTTCGAGGCCGGATAGCGAAGGAATTGGTGAATACTTGACGAAGAAATTTTGTATCTCGAGGACTCTGCCGTTCGTGCGGTCCGTACGTACCTCCGAGCCGTAAAACAACACGGAGCTCGAGATCTTTGACGCGGAGGTAACTACCGTGCGCCGCAGCGGCTAAGTCCGCGCGGCGTCGAAATTTCACCGCCGGCGCCCATATACCGCCGTGCGTTAGACCGTACGTCGCCGACCGCCCGGCCGCTCGGTTCGGTACTGTAAGAGGTGTCGTCGCTGCGGCGACTCGTGCACAACACGATGCATGCGAGCTCTCGGTCTGGTCGTACCGTAGCGTTACGGCGTATGTATAACCGAGCTCGACGAAGCACTGCGGTGCGTACAAAAGTGTCGTTCGCACTAGAACGCTTTTTGAGAGAATTTAGCCTCGCGCTTACTACGAGAACTTTGGTTCTCTTTTTGAGATCGTTCGGGCGTGTTGCCGACATTCGGCCAAATGTGCGCCGGGCTCTCGGCGATCGTTTCGACACCAAAGTCGAAAATCGAAGGCGTTGGTAAATCCGAGCCGAAACGATACGGAGCTCGAGTACTTTGCCGTTCGAGCTGTCCGTGGGTAACTACTTGCCGAAAGCAACACGAGGCTCGAGGACTTTTGCGTAAATAACTACGTACGACGCAGCGGCTAAGTCCTCGAGGCGTCGAAATTTCGCAGGTTTCGCCCATATACCGCCGTGCGTTAGACCGTGCGTCGCCGACCGCCCGGCCGCCCGGTTCGGTACTATAAGACACAGCATTGCCACGAGTCGGTGTCGAGAGACCGAATGGCTCATATGTGGCGCGCACTTACGTGTTGGACGCGCGATCGTCCTCGCTTCCGAGCAAGCGTGCGGACGTATCGTTGCGCTTACCGAACATCAACTCCACGGATACGAGAGTGTCGGTTTCGGCGAGATCTTTGACGATGTCGCCGTTCCCGCCTACTTGTACGCCGTAGCGAAATAATTTTCAACCGGTGCCTCGGTGTTCTCACCGCTGGCACCGTTGAACGAACAGTGCTCCACGACGTCTCAGATCGGATCGGTCTAGCGTCAGGGCTAAGCGGCCTTACAAGCCGCTGTTATGGGTGAATGAGAACAAAATTTGATCTTTCATACCGTTAAGGTATATATGTGGCGGATCCCTCCGACGCTACACGTCGGATGACGCCACCTCACACGTTACCGGCCGTGCGAAGGAGGAAGCAAACTTTAATACCGCGACCCTTCTTCTAAATAATTATTTACTCCGTGATCGGACTTTGAAATGGACTTTGTCTCGGGACTTTCCTCAACGAACTTCCGGGACTATCCCGATTTACTTTTCAGAGACAATAGCTCTGAAGGCTCGTTGCATCAGCCGAGCCCTCAGAGTCCCTCCGAATCTTATAGCGAGCACATCGCTCAGTTGTCGTCTTCTACGACACTTTACATTGTATAATTCGTTCGTATCACCGCGCTTCAGTTTGTGCATCAAGTGCATGTGTGCTAATTCACTCTGCGTTTTCAAGCCTGGCCAGGCTCTATTGCGTACACAAATTGCGAGAAGCGAAACACGAATTGCGAACCGCAAGCTGTGAACTGCGAGTTCCTTGCGCTTGCTGCCGACAACATTCTTCCGCTGTTGCGGAATACAGATAAGTCAGACGCGGTCTATACTGATCCGCTTTTGTTTCCTCAATGAGAGGACTGCTTCTCTTTATAATTTGCGCTTTACTTTTTATCGTTTTTGTCATTGCTTGTTATTTTCTTTACTTGTTTATTAAATATATCTGATCTTATTTTGTAAACTTGTCAAGTGTCTGTCTTTATGTCTTAAACTGTGACCCCCTTATTCTGCGCGACTTGTAGCGCCGGCTGGACACCGTCAACGTCCACATTGGTGACCCCGACGTGATATTAAACGTCACTTTTCTGCACTCCTTGATTTTGATCCCTCTGATCTGGCGATCACAATCAGGGTACGCAGCTTTGCAAAAGAAAGAAGTTTGGCATTACTTGGCCAATACATTGACATAAAGGCAATCACTCCTTATATTTTTTGTGTGTTTTTATCAATTTAGCGAACTCCGGACTTGGTGTCGAGACATCCTTCGAGTCCGATACTCTCATTAAGATTTTTTTATTTTTTTGGCATTTGTTACAAGGGACCTCTCTTTTGTTTTTACCTTGATTAATTACAAATTCATTACCGCCCTGGGATTTAAATAAAGTGCCTAATTGTGCAAATCCTTATTTTCGGATTATTGTCTGATTTTTGATTTTGATTTTTGTTTTATTTTACTTTTATTACTATTCTCTGGGTCCCTTTTGTGAGTTTGCTATTATATTATATATCCGGTGACTTTTGGTACGGCGTTATCACTTCCTGTGACTTGACGCACGGTTCCTTTGTCTTCTTAACTTTTGTCTTGTTGCGTCAGCCTTCGCTGACTCAGGCCGTTACAGATACGGGTTCGGTTCCGTCGCGCCAGATAATTGATACTGTCGATAGCTCGACAGTGAGTCGGAAACCTAAGAAGAAAAAGAGGATGTCCAATCCGCCGGTATTGACTCCTCAAGTTTCGCCAAGTAGCACTATCGAACAAAACAAGTCACAGGAAAATACCGCCACGCCATTACCTACCAAGAATATGGCGATGCAATCGGTGTCCGGTAGCCACGTGGCTGCTGCCGATGAATCAACCGATGCTATTAAAAACTGTAAACTGCCACCTTTCTGGAAGGAGAACCCGGAGCTTTGGTTTTTCCAGGTTGAATCTGCCTTCCAGATCAACCGCGTCACAAATGACGACTTTAAATACCACATGGTGGTATCTAAACTAGACTCCGACTCCCTTCAGGAAGTGGCAGATATTATCAAGTCACCGCCGCGAGAACGCAAATATGCGGGCCTTAAAAAGGCAATCCTTGACCGATTCATGGATTCAGCCGACCGTCAAATGAGAAAGCTGCTCACCCAACTAGAGCTTGGTGATCGAAAACCATCGCAATTACTCCGTCGCATGCGATCTCTCGCGGACAATCGCGCTTCGGAAGATGTCCTTCGCGTAAAATGGATGGACCTGCTGCCTTCCAGTGCGCAGCGTCTTTTACGGTTTTTCAAGACATCCTCGCTGGATGAGCTTGCGGCCGCGGCAGACGAGCTCCTAGAGGACAATACGAATCCCACGGTTTTAGCCGTATCCTCCAATAAAGTCCAGACAGAAACTAATCCTGTCCTTCCTGCCGGCTCCGTGGATCCTTCAATCCAAGCCACACTTTTGGCTCTGCAGACGTCCGTGTCACAGCTCATCGGACTCAATCGCGACCTTCTCAATCAAATGAAGGCGTTAACCACTTTCAATCGCGACCGTCGAACCCGCGAGCGATCACAATCTCAATCTCGGTCACGACCGCGCTTCCGCGAGGCCCCCTCTGATATTTGCCGCTATCATCAGCGATGGGGACCCATGGCTTTACGTTGCATTCAGCCATGCAAATTTGTACAAAAGGCTTCCCCCTCAACCGCGTCGGGAAACTAGATGCGCCAACGCACGTTCAGGCGGCTACCGTTGGCCTTCCCAACTCGGAAAAACGCCTAATCGTTTTTGATCGAGCTTCGGGAATTGAGTTTTTAATTGACTCCGGCTCTTCCATCTCGTTAATACCACGCGGCGAGATGAATATCAAACCAAATCCCAAACTCACGCTCTTTGCGGCTAACTCAACGCGCATAAAGACCTACGGTCAACAAAGTCTCACCGTCAATCTTTCTCTCAGACGGGATTTTAGATGGAACTTCATTATTGCTGATATCACCACAGCTATTTTGGGAGCAGACTTCCTCGCGCGTTATGGTCTTCTTATAGACCTTAAGAATAAGAAACTCGTCGATTCTAAGACAAGCGTGTCTGCCATTGGCTTTTGTAAAACGGTGCGAGATTATAACATCTCACACGTTGAGAAACGCCCTATCCCAGAGGGACCTTTCAGGGATAATTACGACAAGCTACTCCAGGAATATGCGGACATCGCTTCATCAACTACATTGACTTTCACGGACAACCCAATTGCTGTTCGCCACCACATTATTACTCAAGGACCTCCGACTTACGAGCGACCTCGTCGGCTCATCGGTGAGCGGCTCAACGCAGCAAGGAATGAATTCAACAATCTGCTGGATAAAGGCGTCATTCGTCCATCATCAAGTCAATGGGCCAGCCCACTTCACCTTGTCTCCAAGCCCCTGGGTGGTTGGAGAGTCACGGGTGATTACAGACGCCTAAACGCCCAAACAATTCCGGACCGTTACCCGCTGCCTATCATCGAGGATCTATTGCAAGACTGTGAAGGAAACAGAGTCTTCAGCACAATAGACCTACAAAAGGCATACTACCAAGTGCCGGTAGCAGCAGAAGACATCGAGAAGACAGCCGTCACAACTCCCTTCGGCCTTTTCGAGTTTCTTGGCATGCCCATGGGACTTCGCAACGCCTCTCAGACTTTCCAGAGGGTTATGAACAACCTTCTGCGAGAATTACCATTCGTCAGGAGCTACTTGGATGACCTGCTCGTGCTCTCCTCCTCACATGAAGAACATCTCAAACACTTGAAACAGCTGTTCCAGTTACTCCGAGAAAACAATTTATCCATCAACCTGGAGAAGTGCTGCTTCGGAGAAGCATCTGTAAATTTCTTGGGATTCACGATCTCCGAGCAAGGATACGAACCTCCACAACGCAAGGTTCAGGCTATTCGTGAATTTCCTAAACCACAGACTTTCACTCAACTGCGGCGATTCCTCGGAATGCTCAACTATTACAGGAGATGCATTCCTCACGCGGCTTCTACACAAGCTCCATTGCACGATCTCCTTAAGAACGTTCCGAGGAAAAGCAAGAAAGACATCGTGTGGACTCCAGAAACCAATCAAGCCTTTGAAGACTGCAAGGATGCCATAGTCCATGCTTGCAAGCCTGCCTTTCTCGACAACACGGCACCTCTGACTCTTACAACGGATGCTTCGGACACAGCAATCGGTGCCTCACTCGAACAAGAAATCAACGGTGTTTCCAAACCCATCGGATTTTTCTCTCGCAAACTGAGCGACACGGAGAAAAGATACAGCACCTACGACAGAGAGTTACTGGCAATCTTCGCCTCCATCAAATTCTTTCAACGATTCTTGGAAGGTCGCAGCTTCACCATCAGGACAGACCACAAACCATTGGTTTACGCTGATCAACAGCGCTCGGACAAAGCCTCACCACGACAAGCTCGCCAACTCGATTATATCCTGCAATTTAATGCGCACATAGTGCATCTTAAAGGACAGGATAACAGTGTGGCAGATTCTCTCTCACGAACGTGCACCATCGACATGCCAACTCAGCTTGACACTCGCACGATTCACGAGGCTCAATCAAGAGACAACCAGCTTCAAGAAGTTCTCCTCAACTCTTCGCTCAACCTTCAGAATCTCTTCATCGATGGATTCAACATCTTCTGCAACACCTCCGACGGACTAGTACGACCATATCTTCCGCAGGATCTTCGACGCACCGCATTTGATGTCATACACGGTTTATCTCATCCCAGCAACAGAACAACTCTGAAAACCATCAAGTCAAAATTCTGCTGGCCTAACATCAATTCAGACATTGCTCTTTGGACAC
The DNA here is from genome assembly GCF_019399895.1 of Cardiocondyla obscurior. Taxonomy (NCBI): domain Eukaryota; kingdom Metazoa; phylum Arthropoda; class Insecta; order Hymenoptera; family Formicidae; genus Cardiocondyla; species Cardiocondyla obscurior. The sequence continues at coordinate 3,491,959 of NC_091884.1, read as the reverse complement.
GAACCTGTGAATCGTGCCAACGTGCCAAAGTCTCCAAACATAACCGTACGGCTCTCGACAAATTTACGTGCCCTGACAACCGCTTCGAGCACATACATTTGGACATCATCAAAATGCCGCTTTGTCAAGATTACCAATATTGCTTGACCGTCATCGATCGCTTCACCAGATGGCCTGTCGTCGTTCCATTGAAAAACATCTCTGCCCGCACAGTCGCCGACGCTTTCTTCAATTCATGGATTTGTGTTTACGGAACACCTCTCACAATTACTTCGGATCAAGGAAGTCAATTTGAATCTGCTCTTTTCTCCTGTCTGGCCTCATCCATGGGAGCTCATCGGATTCATACAACGCCATATCACCCACAGGCTAACGGAATTGTTGAACGCCTTCATCGTACACTCAAAACAGCTTTAATGTGCGACCCACACACACCATGGCCTACGTTGCTTCCTTCAGTATTACTCGGACTCAGAACTGCACATAAGGAGGACCTGGACGCCTCCCCTGCAGAGATGCTTTATGGAACCACACTTCGCTTACCAGGAGAATTCTTTGTGACACACTCCTCACAAGCAAATCCTACCGAGTTCTTAAATAACTACCAACGCTTGATTCAAACAATTAAGCCAGTACCAACATCCCATCACTCGACAACCAAGCCATTCCAGTATCCTGAGCTTTCAACGTGCACCCACGTCTTCAAGCGAGTGGACACTATCAGAAGACCTCTTCAACCACCATATACGGGACCTCACAAGATCATCAAGCGACTCAACGACAAGACATACGTCATCAAAATTGATGGACTGGAGAAAGTCGTTTCTACAGATTCTTTGAAACCAGCTTTCATAGAATCTCATGTCAATGACCAAACAACGGCATCCCGGACTCATACCAGCTCTTCTGAAGATCTTGTCTTCTCAACACCTGAAGACCCTAAACCATCATCTTCAAGACCACGAAGAGTATCGTTCCCTTCTCTGGATGATCAGGAAACTGGAGGGGGAGTGGTTGTGGCGGATCCCTCCGACGCTACACGTCGGATGACGCCACCTCACACGTTACCGGCCGTGCGAAGGAGGAAGCAAACTTTAATACCGCGACCCTTCTTCTAAATAATTATTTACTCCGTGATCGGACTTTGAAATGGACTTTGTCTCGGGACTTTCCTCAACGAACTTCCGGGACTATCCCGATTTACTTTTCAGAGACAATAGCTCTGAAGGCTCGTTGCATCAGCCGAGCCCTCAGAGTCCCTCCGAATCTTATAGCGAGCACATCGCTCAGTTGTCGTCTTCTACGACACTTTACATTGTATAATTCGTTCGTATCACCGCGCTTCAGTTTGTGCATCAAGTGCATGTGTGCTAATTCACTCTGCGTTTTCAAGCCTGGCCAGGCTCTATTGCGTACACAAATTGCGAGAAGCGAAACACGAATTGCGAACCGCAAGCTGTGAACTGCGAGTTCCTTGCGCTTGCTGCCGACAACATTCTTCCGCTGTTGCGGAATACAGATAAGTCAGACGCGGTCTATACTGATCCGCTTTTGTTTCCTCAATGAGAGGACTGCTTCTCTTTATAATTTGCGCTTTACTTTTTATCGTTTTTGTCATTGCTTGTTATTTTCTTTACTTGTTTATTAAATATATCTGATCTTATTTTGTAAACTTGTCAAGTGTCTGTCTTTATGTCTTAAACTGTGACCCCCTTATTCTGCGCGACTTGTAGCGCCGGCTGGACACCGTCAACGTCCACATTGGTGACCCCGACGTGATATTAAACGTCACTTTTCTGCACTCCTTGATTTTGATCCCTCTGATCTGGCGATCACAATCAGGGTACGCAGCTTTGCAAAAGAAAGAAGTTTGGCATTACTTGGCCAATACATTGACATAAAGGCAATCACTCCTTATATTTTTTGTGTGTTTTTATCAATTTAGCGAACTCCGGACTTGGTGTCGAGACATCCTTCGAGTCCGATACTTTCATTAAGATTTTTTTTTATTTTTTGGCATTTGTTACAAGGGACCTCTCTTTTGTTTTTACCTTGATTAATTACAAATTCATTACCGCCCTGGGATTTAAATAAAGTGCCTAATTGTGCAAATCCTTATTTTCGGATTATTGTCTGATTTTTGATTTTGATTTTTGTTTTATTTTACTTTTATTACTATTCTCTGGGTCCCTTTTGTGAGTTTGCTATTATATTATATATCCGGTGACTTTTGGTACGGCGTTATCACTTCCTGTGACTTGACGCACGGTTCCTTTGTCTTCTTAACTTTTGTCTTGTTGCGTCAGCCTTCGCTGACTCAGGCCGTTACAGATACGGGTTCGGTTCCGTCGCGCCAGATAATTGATACTGTCGATAGCTCGACAGTGAGTCGGAAACCTAAGAAGAAAAAGAGGATGTCCAATCCGCCGGTATTGACTCCTCAAGTTTCGCCAAGTAGCACTATCGAACAAAACAAGTCACAGGAAAATACCGCCACGCCATTACCTACCAAGAATATGGCGATGCAATCGGTGTCCGGTAGCCACGTGGCTGCTGCCGATGAATCAACCGATGCTATTAAAAACTGTAAACTGCCACCTTTCTGGAAGGAGAACCCGGAGCTTTGGTTTTTCCAGGTTGAATCTGCCTTCCAGATCAACCGCGTCACAAATGACGACTTTAAATACCACATGGTGGTATCTAAACTAGACTCCGACTCCCTTCAGGAAGTGGCAGATATTATCAAGTCACCGCCGCGAGAACGCAAATATGCGGGCCTTAAAAAGGCAATCCTTGACCGATTCATGGATTCAGCCGACCGTCAAATGAGAAAGCTGCTCACCCAACTAGAGCTTGGTGATCGAAAACCATCGCAATTACTCCGTCGCATGCGATCTCTCGCGGACAATCGCGCTTCGGAAGATGTCCTTCGCGTAAAATGGATGGACCTGCTGCCTTCCAGTGCGCAGCGTCTTTTACGGTTTTTCAAGACATCCTCGCTGGATGAGCTTGCGGCCGCGGCAGACGAGCTCCTAGAGGACAATACGAATCCCACGGTTTTAGCCGTATCCTCCAATAAAGTCCAGACAGAAACTAATCCTGTCCTTCCTGCCGGCTCCGTGGATCCTTCAATCCAAGCCACACTTTTGGCTCTGCAGACGTCCGTGTCACAGCTCATCGGACTCAATCGCGACCTTCTCAATCAAATGAAGGCGTTAACCACTTTCAATCGCGACCGTCGAACCCGCGAGCGATCACAATCTCAATCTCGGTCACGACCGCGCTTCCGCGAGGCCCCCTCTGATATTTGCCGCTATCATCAGCGATGGGGACCCATGGCTTTACGTTGCATTCAGCCATGCAAATTTGTACAAAAGGCTTCCCCCTCAACCGCGTCGGGAAACTAGATGCGCCAACGCACGTTCAGGCGGCTACCGTTGGCCTTCCCAACTCGGAAAAACGCCTAATCGTTTTTGATCGAGCTTCGGGAATTGAGTTTTTAATTGACTCCGGCTCTTCCATCTCGTTAATACCACGCGGCGAGATGAATATCAAACCAAATCCCAAACTCACGCTCTTTGCGGCTAACTCAACGCGCATAAAGACCTACGGTCAACAAAGTCTCACCGTCAATCTTTCTCTCAGACGGGATTTTAGATGGAACTTCATTATTGCTGATATCACCACAGCTATTTTGGGAGCAGACTTCCTCGCGCGTTATGGTCTTCTTATAGACCTTAAGAATAAGAAACTCGTCGATTCTAAGACAAGCGTGTCTGCCATTGGCTTTTGTAAAACGGTGCGAGATTATAACATCTCACACGTTGAGAAACGCCCTATCCCAGAGGGACCTTTCAGGGATAATTACGACAAGCTACTCCAGGAATATGCGGACATCGCTTCATCAACTACATTGACTTTCACGGACAACCCAATTGCTGTTCGCCACCACATTATTACTCAAGGACCTCCGACTTACGAGCGACCTCGTCGGCTCATCGGTGAGCGGCTCAACGCAGCAAGGAATGAATTCAACAATCTGCTGGATAAAGGCGTCATTCGTCCATCATCAAGTCAATGGGCCAGCCCACTTCACCTTGTCTCCAAGCCCCTGGGTGGTTGGAGAGTCACGGGTGATTACAGACGCCTAAACGCCCAAACAATTCCGGACCGTTACCCGCTGCCTATCATCGAGGATCTATTGCAAGACTGTGAAGGAAACAGAGTCTTCAGCACAATAGACCTACAAAAGGCATACTACCAAGTGCCGGTAGCAGCAGAAGACATCGAGAAGACAGCCGTCACAACTCCCTTCGGCCTTTTCGAGTTTCTTGGCATGCCCATGGGACTTCGCAACGCCTCTCAGACTTTCCAGAGGGTTATGAACAACCTTCTGCGAGAATTACCATTCGTCAGGAGCTACTTGGATGACCTGCTCGTGCTCTCCTCCTCACATGAAGAACATCTCAAACACTTGAAACAGCTGTTCCAGTTACTCCGAGAAAACAATTTATCCATCAACCTGGAGAAGTGCTGCTTCGGAGAAGCATCTGTAAATTTCTTGGGATTCACGATCTCCGAGCAAGGATACGAACCTCCACAACGCAAGGTTCAGGCTATTCGTGAATTTCCTAAACCACAGACTTTCACTCAACTGCGGCGATTCCTCGGAATGCTCAACTATTACAGGAGATGCATTCCTCACGCGGCTTCTACACAAGCTCCATTGCACGATCTCCTTAAGAACGTTCCGAGGAAAAGCAAGAAAGACATCGTGTGGACTCCAGAAACCAATCAAGCCTTTGAAGACTGCAAGGATGCCATAGTCCATGCTTGCAAGCCTGCCTTTCTCGACAACACGGCACCTCTGACTCTTACAACGGATGCTTCGGACACAGCAATCGGTGCCTCACTCGAACAAGAAATCAACGGTGTTTCCAAACCCATCGGATTTTTCTCTCGCAAACTGAGCGACACGGAGAAAAGATACAGCACCTACGACAGAGAGTTACTGGCAATCTTCGCCTCCATCAAATTCTTTCAACGATTCTTGGAAGGTCGCAGCTTCACCATCAGGACAGACCACAAACCATTGGTTTACGCTGATCAACAGCGCTCGGACAAAGCCTCACCACGACAAGCTCGCCAACTCGATTATATCCTGCAATTTAATGCGCACATAGTGCATCTTAAAGGACAGGATAACAGTGTGGCAGATTCTCTCTCACGAACGTGCACCATCGACATGCCAACTCAGCTTGACACTCGCACGATTCACGAGGCTCAATCAAGAGACAACCAGCTTCAAGAAGTTCTCCTCAACTCTTCGCTCAACCTTCAGAATCTCTTCATCGATGGATTCAACATCTTCTGCAACACCTCCGACGGACTAGTACGACCATATCTTCCGCAGGATCTTCGACGCACCGCATTTGATGTCATACACGGTTTATCTCATCCCAGCAACAGAACAACTCTGAAAACCATCAAGTCAAAATTCTGCTGGCCTAACATCAATTCAGACATTGCTCTTTGGACACGAACCTGTGAATCGTGCCAACGTGCCAAAGTCTCCAAACATAACCGTACGGCTCTCGACAAATTTACGTGCCCTGACAACCGCTTCGAGCACATACATTTGGACATCATCAAAATGCCGCTTTGTCAAGATTACCAATATTGCTTGACCGTCATCGATCGCTTCACCAGATGGCCTGTCGTCGTTCCATTGAAAAACATCTCTGCCCGCACAGTCGCCGACGCTTTCTTCAATTCATGGATTTGTGTTTACGGAACACCTCTCACAATTACTTCGGATCAAGGAAGTCAATTTGAATCTGCTCTTTTCTCCTGTCTGGCCTCATCCATGGGAGCTCATCGGATTCATACAACGCCATATCACCCACAGGCTAACGGAATTGTTGAACGCCTTCATCGTACACTCAAAACAGCTTTAATGTGCGACCCACACACACCATGGCCTACGTTGCTTCCTTCAGTATTACTCGGACTCAGAACTGCACATAAGGAGGACCTGGACGCCTCCCCTGCAGAGATGCTTTATGGAACCACACTTCGCTTACCAGGAGAATTCTTTGTGACACACTCCTCACAAGCAAATCCTACCGAGTTCTTAAATAACTACCAACGCTTGATTCAAACAATTAAGCCAGTACCAACATCCCATCACTCGACAACCAAGCCATTCCAGTATCCTGAGCTTTCAACGTGCACCCACGTCTTCAAGCGAGTGGACACTATCAGAAGACCTCTTCAACCACCATATACGGGACCTCACAAGATCATCAAGCGACTCAACGACAAGACATACGTCATCAAAATTGATGGACTGGAGAAAGTCGTTTCTACAGATTCTTTGAAACCAGCTTTCATAGAATCTCATGTCAATGACCAAACAACGGCATCCCGGACTCATACCAGCTCTTCTGAAGATCTTGTCTTCTCAACACCTGAAGACCCTAAACCATCATCTTCAAGACCACGAAGAGTATCGTTCCCTTCTCTGGATGATCAGGAAACTGGAGGGGAGTGGTTGTGGC
>NC_091884.1:3470399-3480399 GCF_019399895.1 Cardiocondyla obscurior | reverse complement strand
AAGCAAAGATACGAGAGAACCTGACCGTATTATAAGAGAGAGAGAGTGGTCGTCGCCGCTGCAGCTGCTGCCGGCCGCCGCCGCAGTCGCGTTGCCGACGCCACCACGACGCGCAAACCGGCCTCCGACGTTCGCGTCGGGCTGGCTGGCCAGTTGTCGTCGTGGTCGGTTGGTTGGCGCGCGCGGGCGCGCGGATCGCGGCGCGGTTGACGCAACGTCGACGAAAGACCACCACGCTCTCGCGGTTGTTCTCTCTGCCTCGTTCGTTTTCTCATTTTCCCTTCGTCTCTTCTTTCAAATATTTTGCGTGCACCGATCGCCCCCTGCGCAGCAAAAGTGTGTGCGAGGTGAGAGATCGCGCGCGGGTCGACCGCGCGTGTTCCCGAGTCCACGAAAGCGCTATGTATGGTAGCAGCTCTTGACCGGGGCACGCGGCGTAGTCTAACCAAGCGCTCGCGCGCGGCGTTTCGCCGCGTTGCGTTTCTCTTTTCTCTCGCGTCGTCGTCGTCGTCGTCTCGCCTTCTTCGTATTATATATATATATATATAGTACAGCCTCACGACAATTTCTTTTGACGACCTCAGAGCAGGCGAGATCACCCGCTGAATTTAAGCATATTATTAAGCGGAGGAAAAGAAACTAACCAGGATTTCCTTAGTAGCGGCGAGCGAACAGGAAAGAGCCCAGCACCGAATCCCGCGGTTCCGCCGCAGGGAAATGTGGTGTTTGGGAGGGTCCGCTTATCCCGAGGTGCCGCGTCGCGTCCAAGTCCATCTTGAATGGGGCCACTTACCCGCAGAGGGTGCCAGGCCCGTAGCGACCGGTGCGCGTCTCGGGAGGATCTCTCCTTAGAGTCGGGTTGCTTGAGAGTGCAGCTCTAAGTGGGTGGTAAACTCCATCTAAGGCTAAATACGACCACGAGACCGATAGCGAACAAGTACCGTGAGGGAAAGTTGAAAAGAACTTTGAAGAGAGAGTTCAAGAGTACGTGAAACCGTTCAGGGGTAAACCTAAGAAACCCAAAAGATCGAACGGGGAGATTCATCGTCAGCGACGCTGGCTTCGCGTCGGTGGGCGATGCCCGCGGGGCCTCACGGCTCGCGCGCGGGCACGCTGCCGCGCGCCGATGTCCGGCGTTTTCGTCGTCGTGCACTTCTCCCCTAGTAGAACGTCGCGACCCGCTGGGTGTCGGTCTACGGCCCGGGTGCGGTGTCTGACGCGTCGCCGGTAACACGGCACGCCGTCAAACCCTCGGTCGCCCGGCCGGCTGCCCGGCGGTACACGCAAGGTATCAGGCCGCAGCTCTCACACACGCGGGAGTGCGTCGAGGCCGTCGCAAGCGCGCGCCACGGTACACGGAGGCTTACGGACCTAGCGCCGTCACCGGTCCTGGCCCGCTGTTGGTCGTACGGTTAACCTTCGACAGGCCTGCAAACGTTCCCCGGGGCAACTCTGGGGACCGATACCGGTCGGCGACGCTACTGCTTTGGGTACTCTTAGGACCCGTCTTGAAACACGGACCAAGGAGTCTAACATGTACGCGAGTCATTGGGATCAGCGATACCTAAAGGCGTAATGAAAGTGAAGGTCGGCCCTGGTTGTCGACCGAGGGAGGATGGGCCGCGTCGCGATGCGGCTCCGCACTCCCGGGGCGTCTCGTTCTCATTGCGAGAAGAGGCGCACCCAGAGCGTACACGTTGGGACCCGAAAGATGGTGAACTATGCCTGGTCAGGACGAAGTCAGGGAAACCCTGATGGAGGTCCGTAGCGATTCTGACGTGCAAATCGATCGTCGGAACTGGGTATAGGGGCGAAAGACTAATCGAACCATCTAGTAGCTGGTTCCCTCCGAAGTTTCCCTCAGGATAGCTGGCACTCGGCCGTTCCGCACGGAACGCGCGCGAGTCTCATCTGGTAAAGCGAATGATTAGAGGCCTTGGGGCCGAAACGACCTCAACCTATTCTCAAACTTTAAATGGGTGAGATCTCTGGCTTTCTTGAACTATGAAGCCACGAGCATCTCGGATCAGAGTGCCAAGTGGGCCATTTTTGGTAAGCAGAACTGGCGCTGTGGGATGAACCAAACGCAGAGTTAAGGCGCCCAACTCGACGCTCATGGGACACCATGAAAGGCGTTGGTTGCTTAAGACAGCAGGACGGTGGCCATGGAAGTCGGAATCCGCTAAGGAGTGTGTAACAACTCACCTGCCGAAGCAACTAGCCCTGAAAATGGATGGCGCTGAAGCGTCGAGCCTATACTCTGCCGTCAGCGGCAAGTGGGGCGGCCGTGGGCAGGGCGTGGGTAACTCCTCGCCCGGAGCTTACAGGCCGCCACGAAGCCCTGACGAGTAGGAGGGTCGCGACGGTGTGCGCAGAAGGGTCTGGGCGCGAGCCTGCCTGGAGCCGCCGTCGGTGCAGATCTTGGTGGTAGTAGCAAATACTCCAGCGAGGCCCTGGAGGACTGACGTGGAGAAGGGTTTCGTGTGAACAGCCGTTGCACACGAGTCAGTCGATCCTAAGCCCTAGGAGAAATCCTATGTCAATGACGGCGTACGATACTCTCGTTGTCGCAGAAAAGTCTCGCGCACACAAAAGCGCGCGCGCACACGCGAGTGTGCCGTCGCGCGCGGTGAGTGAACTTTGACACACGCCCGTCGGGCGAAAGGGAATCCGGTTCCTATTCCGGAACCCGGCAGCGGAACCGCATACAATTCGGGCCCTCGTAAGAGTGTTCGTCGGGGTAACCCAAAATGACCTGGAGACGCCGTCGGGAGATCCGGGAAGAGTTTTCTTTTCTGTATAAGCGTTCGAGTTCCCTGGAAACCTCTAGCAGGGAGATAGGGTTTGGAACGCGAAGAGCACCGCAGTTGCGGCGGTGTCCGGATCTTCCCTCGGACCTTGAAAATCCAGGAGAGGGCCACGTGGAGGTGTCGCGCCGGTTCGTACCCATATCCGCAGCAGGTCTCCAAGGTAAAGAGCCTCTAGTCGATAGACTAATGTAGGTAAGGGAAGTCGGCAAATTGGATCCGTAACTTCGGAATAAGGATTGGCTCTGAGGAGCGGGGCGTGTCGGGCTTGGTCGGGAAGCGGGTCTGGCTGACGTGCCGGGCCTGGGCGAGGTGAACTATCGGCGTTCTCGCGCCGGTTCAGGGATCCGAGCTCGGTCCCGTGCCTTGGCCTCCCGCGGATCTTCCTTGCTGCGAGGCTTCCGTGGCGGCGCGAGCCGTCGTGGTCGTCCTCTTCGGCCGCCATTCAACGCTCAGCTCAGAACTGGCACGGACTAGGGGAATCCGACTGTCTAATTAAAACAAAGCATTGCGATGGCCCTCGCGGGTGTTGACGCAATGTGATTTCTGCCCAGTGCTCTGAATGTCAACGTGAAGAAATTCAAGCAAGCGCGGGTAAACGGCGGGAGTAACTATGACTCTCTTAAGGCACAAATGATGGCACAAACGGTCACTGGGGTTGCCAGCCCTTTTAGACTGAAATATGTTGGCCCAAAAAATACGAAAAAGCCTCGGATGATAAACCAAAACCCCGGGCCCTCAGGCTCAAGGGGTCCAACATTGCGGAGCGGGTCGGCAGGTCCTTCGACCTTGGAGACGGCCGTCTCAGAACTAGCCTGCGAGTTTGCTGGCTGCGAACGCACATTTACTACCAAAACAGGTAGAGGTCTACACTATCGAAAGGCCCACCCTGATTGGTATGATGAACGCCAAAATACCACAAATATAAAGGCGAGATGGAACGAAGAAGAGACTCTCCTACTAGCACGAAAGGAGGTAGAGTTGATCAAACAAGGCGGAATAAGATTCATGAATCAAGCGCTATTAGAGGTCTTTCCAGGAAGATCTCTGGAGGCAATAAAAGGGAAAAGAAGACAAGCTGACTACAAAGAACTAGTCATAAGCATGGTACACGAACAAGACTCCTCCGATTCAACAGAAGAAGTGGGAATAGAGGAAAGAAATGACGAAGATTACTACTGCAAAGCCATAGCAGATTACATCGCAAGTCTGCCAGCACCATCAACAGAAGGCTTTAGCTCGAAAAAACTAATAAGCATCTGCGAAACTTTCGCTCAGAAAAACAAAGAAACTGTGTATCAAGAACTAACACTATATTTACAGGAAATTTTTCCAACAAAAAAGTTAAAACACAGAAAGCCGGATATTGGCGCCAAAATACTGTCAAGAAAACAAGCAAGGCGTGCAGAGTACGCAAAAGTACAAGATCTCTGGCAAAAGAATCGAAACAAATGCATTCGTACGTTGCTAGATGATATATCAGAGGTTAAAACTCCTTCAAAAGAGGTTATGGTACCATTCTGGCAAACTGTAATGACGAGCGGAGAAGACGTAACACCAGGATGCGGTAAGAAGAGACAGGAAGTAAAAGAGCTGTGGTCGCCAGTAACGGTAGAAGAAATTAAAAATTCAAAACCGGCAAATACTACATCGGCAGGACCTGACGGCGTTACAGCAAGGCTCATTAAAAAGATGTCAAATAACTTACTAGCTAGAATACTAAACCTAATAATGTGGTGCGGAAAAGCGCCCACGTACTTACTACAATCAATAACAACGTTAATTCCTAAGAAAGCAAAGGCCAATTTACCAGCAGATTTCAGGCCAATTACAGTGTCATCAGTAATCATACGGACACTTCACAAAGTACTAGCTACAAGAATGTCAAATCTCTTGAAATTTGACCAAAGACAAAGAGCCTTCAGGCCAACTGATGGATGCTCGGACAACGTCTTTCTTCTAGACCTACTACTCAGATTCCATTCTAAAAACCATAAACCTCTATACACTGCATCCATAGACATCGCAAAAGCGTTCGATTCGGTATCGCATAATGCTATTAAAGACACATTAGAAATGATGGGAATTCCAGAGCCCATGATTGCATATATCACAAACGCATATGCTAGAAGCTCAACAAAACTTGGATGTAGCCAATGGACATCCGAAAGCATCCAGCCTACATGTGGAGTCAAGCAAGGGGACCCCATGTCGCCCGTAATATTCAATATGATTATTGAAAGGCTCCTAATAAAATTACCGAACGATATAGGCGCTAGGATAGATGGCATAAAAGTAAACGCAGCAGCATTCGCTGATGACATGCTGTTATTTTCATCAACACCAACAGGACTGCAAAAGCTGTTGAATGTATCGGTAGAACTGCTGCAACAATGTGGGCTAAAAGTTAATGCGTCCAAATGCTTCACGGTAGCACTTCGAAATGTTCCACACGAGAAAAAGACCATAGTTGATAAAGAAACGGTCTTTGAATGTCAAGGAAGGATCTTACCAGCGTTAAAAAGATCCGATGATTGGAAGTACTTAGGGATTCCCTTTACACCCGAGGGAAGAGCTAAAACAAATGCTAGCGGAAAATTACGAGATGCCTTGGAAAAACTAACCAAAGCACCGTTAAAGCCCCAACAACGGCTGTTTGCATTGAGAATGTAATGTTTAACGCTTAAGCTTATGCGCAATGTATGCTAGTAGAATAGTAGTTAGTCACGCACGCTTTGCTATCAGCTCTTTTGTTACGGCGTAAGGTCTCAGTCTCGCCTGGACCATCGTGCCAATTATATCTTAACAATAAATAAGTAATCGTTCTAGTTAAAAGTGCTTTATTCTCTTCCAATATATAACAATCTGGCGACGAGGAATTACGAACTCATATATATTGTTTTTAAAGTATACGACACCAATTATCGTGCAAGTTGTCAAGCATATCGAGTGGACCAGTTAGTGTTTAATAACACTGTAATCGTTCTCCACATAATAACTTATCGAGTGGACCAGTTCGTGTTTAATAACACCGTACTCGTTTTCCACATATAAATCAACCGATTTTAACTACATTAAATGTCACAACCAAGCACGAGCGGGAAGAGCACTAGACAAATAGATCTTACAAAGACAGCCTGGATACAAGACCAGACAAAGCCGCAGCTTCAACAAATATTGCGGAATCTGAAAATACCATTCAGTGAAACTACGTTGATTGAAGAATTGCGTACATTGTTAAGGACACATATTAATAAAGTAAAGGCAGACAAAGAAAAAGCACAGCCCACAATAGTCGTCACCCCAACGGAAGTTGCCAGTGCAGATAGCGAGATAAGAGATATCACCCCTCGAGAAAGATCTAGGATCACTCACACAATGACGGGAGAAACCAATACGTCAAAGTTAGAGTTCCACTTAGGAAAAGATGATTGGGAACTGTATACGGAACGACTGGAATTATATTTCATGGCCAACGATATAGCAGCCGATAAACAAGTAGCTGTCCTTCTAACAAAAATATCAGCTGAAACATACAAATTGATTAGAGATTTGTGTGCTCCAGCAAAACCCAGTGAAAAAACATTCGCTGAACTCACTAAATTAATGAAAAATCATTTGCTACCCAAACCATCTGAAACGATGGAACGTTGTAAATTTTACAAGACACATCAATCACCAACGGAATCTGTTGCAGAATTTTCGGCGCGTTTAAAAAGCCTGTCGATTAATTGTGAATTTGAAAACGCTAATACAGCATTACGAGATCAATTTGTATGCGGTCTAAAAGACCATTCAATTAAGAAAGCATTATTTCGAGAGGAAAAATTAACATTCGATTCAGCATACAAAATTGCAGCAGCAATGGAAGAAGCGGAAAGGAATGCCTTATCAACGAATAAGATAACTGATAATTCAAGTGTAAACGTTATTCAATCGGCAAAAAGAGGAAGATCGCGACCAATGCGAGGAGGAAACTCGTATCGAGGAACATATCGTGGTAATAAGAAAGGCCGGAATTTTTCTAACATCGGTAGCTCTCGCATTTTAACGGATGGAAACCCAGCTTCACGGAACGTCGCCCGTTCTCAAGCTCTGGGGCGTTCCACGTGCTACTGCTGCGGAAGGCAAAATCATTGGGCGCGGGATTGCTATCATCGTTTCAGCACCTGTACAAACTGCAAACGCAAAGGACATCTGGCATCAATGTGCAAGGCATCACGGAAATCATCGGTACAACATGTGCAACATGTGAATTCATCAAGTGATAATGAATCTGACTTTTATAATATTAAGGACACTAAGTTATCCTTGCGCAGCGCAACTAATACTGTTAAATCTAAAATAATAGCGGAACCAATGTTTTTAGATGTCCTTATTAATAATAAAAATTGCCACATGGAAATAGACTCGGGATCCTATGCGGCAATTATATCTAAACGCGATAAAGATAATTATTTTCCGGATTGCACTATAACTAGTGCTGGGCCACTAAACGCTTACGGTAAAATTCCACTTGAATGTGAGGGAGTATTAGAAAATTTAAAAGTTCAACTGGGTAATCGCGTAGAAATATTAAAAATGCGGGTTCTATCTCGGGATGGACCTATGTTGATCGGCAGACAATGGCTTAAAGTTTTTGGATTATGGCCCCTTCCATTAAAATTGCCAACAAGTAACGACGAATGTAATAAAGTTGATTTTATGAATTTAGCAACACAATTCTCAGCAAAATTTCCTAAGTTATTTGGCTCTGGGCCAGGACTATATAATAAAGGCACACTTAAATTACAATTAAAAGAAAATGCACAACCGGTTGCATTAAAAGCTCGCCATTTGCCATTTGCATTAACTCAAAAAGTAGAAAATGAAATTAACCGCCTTGTGGAACTTAAACATTTAGAAAAAATAGATGTTAGCGAATGGGCTACGCCAATTGTCCCGGTAATAAAGTCAGATGGATCGGTACGAATTTGCGGTAACTTTAAACTTACACTTAACCCAAATTTAGTTAAAGACAGACATCCGATACCATTAATAGATGAAATCTTTATGGCTTTACGTAACGGTCAGACCTTTTCACAAATAGATTTAGAGCATGCGTATATGCAAATTCCTGTCGAGGAGAGCAGTCGTAATTTGCTAACAATAATTACACACAAAGGACTGTATAGATATACAAAAATGACTGAGGGTATCTCTTCCGGGCCTGGGGACTTTCAACGGAAAATTGAGCAATGTTTGGCTGGAATAGATGGGGTAATACCTTATTTAGACAATATTTTTTGTACCGGTAAAACTAATGAAGAACATTTGCAAACATTACATCGAGTTTTTCAACGACTTGAACAATGCGGTTTTAAAGTCAATCTTAAAAAATGTGATTTTTTTAAAGCTAAACTTGATATACTTGGTTTTGTAATAGATAAAGACGGCCTACATAAGTCAAAAACGAAAATTAACGCAATGATTGAAGCTCCGGTTCCAACCAACAAAAAACAATTAGAATCATTTATAGGTCTTATTACTTATTATGCAAGATTTTTACCGGATAGAGCAACTAAATTAAAGTCACTCTACGATTGTGCGAAATCAAAAGAATTTAAGTGGACAAAAGAATGCGATAATGCCTTCAAATGGGTAAAAAAAGAATTAATTTCATCTCGAGTATTAGCCCATTTTGACCCGAATGAGGAAATAATTTTAACTTGTGACGCCTCCTCATACGGGTTAGCAGCAATACTGTCACACCGTTATAAGGACGGAACCGAAAAACCAGTTGCGTATGCGTCTAAGGTAATTCCAGAAAAAGATTTAAGTCGTGCTATCATTGAAAAAGAGGCAAGTGCCATCGTATTCGGATTCAAGAAATTTTACAATTATATTTATGGCAAAGAGATTATATTACGCACCGATCATAAGCCGTTAGTCTTTATTTTCGGACCAAAACAAGAAATTCCATTAACAACTGCAAGTAAACTACAAAGATGGGCCTATTTTTTATCTAGATTCGCGTACAAAATTGAATATATTAAATCTAAAGATAACAATTGCGATGCGTTATCTCGACTGCCTATCCATGATACCACGCCTATTTTTACTCATGATTTTAATGCATTGAATTATGTAAATGAAGAACTACAGTCACTAGCGTCGATAAATATAGCTAAAGAAACCAAACGCGATAAACTATTAAGTAAAGTAATTAGATACGTTAAAAGCGAGTGGCCAAACATAACTGAATTAAGTGACGCCGAGAAAAAATTTTATAACAAACGCGATGAGTTATATGTCGAAAAGGATTGTTTATTATGGGGATATCGATTAGTTGTCCCGGAATCGGCACAAGAAATAGTACTACGAGAAATACATGCATCTCACCAAGGCATTGTTAAAATGAAAATGCTGGCTCGATCCTATGTATGGTGGTGCAATATCGATCGTGACATTGAAAACGTAGCGGCAGCATGTAAAATTTGTGTACAAGAGAGGAAGAAACCTCCTAGCGTTCCATTAACACCATGGCCGTACCCTGATAAATGTTGGAGTAGAATTCACTCTGACTTTTTAGGTCCATTTCACGACCATATGTACATGTTAGTTATTGATGCCTACTCAAAGTGGCCAGAAATTATAGACATGCATCAAAATACTCAAACTTCAAAAGTAATAAGTAATTTCAAAAAGTTAATCTCACGCTTCGGTATTCCAAGACATTTAGTCACCGATAACGGTACTCAATACACAAGTTTTGAATTTCAAGAATTTTGCAGAAATAATGGCATTAAACACACATTTACAGCACCATATCATCCGGCAACAAACGGGGCAGCAGAAAATTTTGTAGAATCATTCAAAGATAAAGTTACTAAAATATTAAATAGCGGGAAATCCCTTGAAGACGCCATCAATCTCTTTTTAATTGATTATAGATCGACTGAACATTGTACTTCAGGAAGAACACCGTCATATCTAATGTATAAACGTGAATTAAGAACTAGATTTGATTTATTAAAACCCGATGTAATAAATGAAGTGCAAAACAAACAAGCGCAACAAATATTACAAAAAGATGGGAAACGTAAAGTAAATTTCGAGATAGGCGATACCGTATTAGTTAATGACTATGGAATATATAATAATAAGCGATTAGAAAGTAAGATTGTGCAGAAATTATCCCCAGTAACGTTCAA
>NC_091884.1:3462899-3465399 GCF_019399895.1 Cardiocondyla obscurior | reverse complement strand
GGTGAATACGTGACGAAGAAATTTTGTATCTCGAGGACTCTGCCGTTCGTGCGGTCCGTACGTACCTCCGAGCCGTAAAACAACACGGAGCTCGAGATCTTTGACGCGGAGGTAACTACCGTGCGCCGCAGCGGCTAAGTCCGCGCGGCGTCGAAATTTCACCGCCGGCGCCCATATACCGCCGTGCGTTAGACCGTGCGTCGCCGACCGCCCGGCCGCTCGGTTCGGTACTGTAAGAGGTGTCGTCGCTGCGGCGACTCGTGCACAACACGGTGCATGCGAGCTCTCGGTCTGGTCGTACCGTAGCGTTACGGCGTATGTATAACCGAGCTCGGCGAAGCACTGCGGTGCGTACAAAAGTGTCGTTCGCACTAGAACGCTTTTGAGAGAATTTAGCTTCGCGCTTACTACGAGAACTTTGGTTCTCTTTTGAGATCTTTCGGGCGTCTTGCCGACATTCGGCCAAATGTGCGCCAAGCTCTCGGCGATCGTTTCGAGGCCGGATAGCGAAGGAATTGGTGAATACGTGACGAAGAAATTTTGTATCTCGAGGACTCTGCCGTTCGTGCGGTCCGTACGTACCTCCGAGCCGTAAAACAACACGGAGCTCGAGATCTTTGACGCGGAGGTAACTACCGTGCGCCGCAGCGGCTAAGTCCGCGCGGCGTCGAAATTTCACCGCCGGCGCCCATATACCGCCGTGCGTTAGACCGTGCGTCGCCGACCGCCCGGCCGCTCGGTTCGGTACTGTAAGAGGTGTCGTCGCTGCGGCGACTCGTGCACAACACGATGCATGCGAGCTCTCGGTCTGGTCGTACCGTAGCGTTACGGCGTATGTATAACCGAGCTCGGCGAAGCACTGCGGTGCGTACAAAAGTGTCGTTCGCACTAGAAGCTTTTTGAAGTGTTTGCACTGCGCTTACTACGAGAACTTTGGTTCTCTTTTTGAGATCGTTCGGGCGTCTTGCCGACATTCGGCCAAATGTGCGCCAAGCTCTCGGCGATCGTTTCGAGGCCGGATAGCGAAGGAATTGGTGAATACGTGACGAAGAAATTTTGTATCTCGAGGACTCTGCCGTTCGTGCGGTCCGTACGTACCTCCGAGCCGTAAAACAACACGGAGCTCGAGATCTTTGACGCGGAGGTAACTACCGTGCGCCGCAGCGGCTAAGTCCGCGCGGCGTCGAAATTTCACCGCCGGCGCCCATATACCGCCGTGCGTTAGACCGTGCGTCGCCGACCGCCCGGCCGCTCGGTTCGGTACTGTAAGAGGTGTCGTCGCTGCGGCGACTCGTGCACAACACGATGCATGCGAGCTCTCGGTCTGGTCGTACCGTAGCGTTACGGCGTATGTATAACCGAGCTCGGCGAAGCACTGCGGTGCGTACAAAAGTGTCGTTCGCACTAGAACGCTTTTGAGAGAATTTAGCTTCGCGCTTACTACGAGAACTTTGGTTCTCTTTTTGAGATCTTTCGGGCGTCTTGCCGACATTCGGCCAAATGTGCGCCAAGCTCTCGGCGATCGTTTCGAGGCCGGATAGCGAAGGAATTGGTGAATACGTGACGAAGAAATTTTGTATCTCGAGGACTCTGCCGTTCGTGCGGTCCGTACGTACCTCCGAGCCGTAAAACAACACGGAGCTCGAGATCTTTGACGCGGAGGTAACTACCGTGCGCCGCAGCGGCTAAGTCCGCGCGGCGTCGAAATTTCACCGCCGGCGCCCATATACCGCCGTGCGTTAGACCGTGCGTCGCCGACCGCCCGGCCGCTCGGTTCGGTACTGTAAGAGGTGTCGTCGCTGCGGCGACTCGTGCACAACACGATGCATGCGAGCTCTCGGTCTGGTCGTACCGTAGCGTTACGGCGTATGTATAACCGAGCTCGGCGAAGCACTGCGGTGCGTACAAAAGTGTCGTTCGCACTAGAACGCTTTTTAGAGAATTTAGCTTGCGCTTACTACGAGAACTTTGGTTCTCTTTTTGAGATCTTTCGGGCGTCTTGCCGACATTCGGCCAAATGTGCGCCAAGCTCTCGGCGATCGTTTCGAGGCCGGATAGCGAAGGAATTGGTGAATACGTGACGAAGAAATTTTGTATCTCGAGGACTCTGCCGTTCGTGCGGTCCGTACGTACCTCCGAGCCGTAAAACAACACGGAGCTCGAGATCTTTGACGCGGAGGTAACTACCGTGCGCCGCAGCGGCTAAGTCCGCGCGGCGTCGAAATTTCACCGCCGGCGCCCATATACCGCCGTGCGTTAGACCGTGCGTCGCCGACCGCCCGGCCGCTCGGTTCGGTACTGTAAGAGGTGTCGTCGCTGCGGCGACTCGTGCACAACACGGTGCATGCGAGCTCTCGGTCTGGTCGTACCGTAGCGTTACGGCGTATGTATAACCGAGCTCGGCGAAGCACTGCGGTGCGTACAAAAGTGTCGTTCGCACTAGAACGCTTTTTGAAGAATTTAGCACTGCGCTTACTACGAGAACTTTGGTTCTCTTTTT
>NC_091884.1:3452899-3457899 GCF_019399895.1 Cardiocondyla obscurior | reverse complement strand
TAGAGCGTACTTGGTGCGCGAAGGAACGATTACCCTGAACGGTGGATCACTTGGCTCGTGGGTCGATGAAGAACGCAGCTAATTGCGCGTCAACTTGTGAACTGCAGGACACATGAACATCGACATTTCGAACGCACATTGCGGTCCACGGATACAATTCCCGGACCACGCCTGGCTGAGGGTCGTTTTATCGAAGACAAACTGCTTGCGCGCGCCGTTTCGACGGCCGCGTACGAGCGATTCGTTGGACGTTCGCCCGATCGCGGCGGCCGGCGAGAGAGTTATACCCGCATCCACGAGAAAAGAGAAGAGAAGCGAGGAGTCGTCGATGACGCCTTCCCCGGGGTATCAGGCACACTACGCACGCTATCCACGCGGCGAGTTGCTGGATTCCATCAGGGTTTTACGAAGGCTCTCGCGCTCTCTGCGCGCGCTCTCTCTATACTCGCGGAACGGCGGCGTACTCTCGCGCCCCCGTTGGGCGTCGTCCGAAATAACGAGGTTTGAGGGTCGAACGAATGAACGACGACCGACCGAAAGATGCGATCGAGAATCGCAGAGAGACGCACGCACGCGCACACGCACGGGAGGGAAGGACGTGCGCGGTGGTGATAAACGTGGCGAGCTCTTGCAAGGAGTTTATACGTTATACGTATATACGCGCCGAACGAAAAAGAGTAGATCTGCCTCTCGCGCGCCGCCGCCCGGAGTGAAACAAGCCGACAATTCGTTCGCGCTTGTACTCCCGGAAGGTGGCCTGTGTGCCGCTTGCGGCGCGCGCGGGATCCAAGGCTGATCCACGGAGAAGTAGTTCATAAGGAGCGCGGAGAACCGAGTTTGAGTTTTCCTCTCCTTCTTCGAATGAAGATCGGAGAGGAGAATAGAGGCCGCGAGATAATCGCGCGCCTCCTCGTTCTCCTTCTGCACAGAGCGCATATCGTCGCTTTACCGCCGCCAACGCAAAGGAAACTCGAGAGGAGGGATTTTAGAGATATATACGACGAAGCAAAGATACGAGAGAACCTGACCGTATTATAAGAGAGAGAGAGTGGTCGTCGCCGCTGCAGCTGCTGCCGGCCGCCGCCGCAGTCGCGTTGCCGACGCCACCACGACGCGCAAACCGGCCTCCGACGTTCGCGTCGGGCTGGCTGGCCAGTTGTCGTCGTGGTCGGTTGGTTGGCGCGCGCGGGCGCGCGGATCGCGGCGCGGTTGACGCAACGTCGACGAAAGACCACCACGCTCTCGCGGTTGTTCTCTCTGCCTCGTTCGTTTTCTCATTTTCCCTTCGTCTCTTCTTTCAAATATTTTGCGTGCACCGATCGCCCCCTGCGCAGCAAAAGTGTGTGCGAGGTGAGAGATCGCGCGCGGGTCGACCGCGCGTGTTCCCGAGTCCACGAAAGCGCTATGTATGGTAGCAGCTCTTGACCGGGGCACGCGGCGTAGTCTAACCAAGCGCTCGCGCGCGGCGTTTCGCCGCGTTGCGTTTCTCTTTTCTCTCGCGTCGTCGTCGTCGTCGTCTCGCCTTCTTCGTATTATATATATATAGTACAGCCTCACGACAATTTCTTTTGACGACCTCAGAGCAGGCGAGATCACCCGCTGAATTTAAGCATATTATTAAGCGGAGGAAAAGAAACTAACCAGGATTTCCTTAGTAGCGGCGAGCGAACAGGAAAGAGCCCAGCACCGAATCCCGCGGTTCCGCCGCAGGGAAATGTGGTGTTTGGGAGGGTCCGCTTATCCCGAGGTGCCGCGTCGCGTCCAAGTCCATCTTGAATGGGGCCACTTACCCGCAGAGGGTGCCAGGCCCGTAGCGACCGGTGCGCGTCTCGGGAGGATCTCTCCTTAGAGTCGGGTTGCTTGAGAGTGCAGCTCTAAGTGGGTGGTAAACTCCATCTAAGGCTAAATACGACCACGAGACCGATAGCGAACAAGTACCGTGAGGGAAAGTTGAAAAGAACTTTGAAGAGAGAGTTCAAGAGTACGTGAAACCGTTCAGGGGTAAACCTAAGAAACCCAAAAGATCGAACGGGGAGATTCATCGTCAGCGACGCTGGCTTCGCGTCGGTGGGCGATGCCCCGCGGGGCCTCACGGCTCGCGCGCGGGCACGCTGCCGCGCGCCGATGTCCGGCGTTTTCGTCGTCGTGCACTTCTCCCCTAGTAGAACGTCGCGACCCGCTGGGTGTCGGTCTACGGCCCGGGTGCGGTGTCTGACGCGTCGCCGGTAACACGGCACGCCGTCAAACCCTCGGTCGCCCGGCCGGCTGCCCGGCGGTACACGCAAGGTATCAGGCCGCAGCTCTGACACACGCGGGAGTGCGTCGAGGCCGTCGCAAGCGCGCGCCACGGTACACGGAGGCTTACGGACCTAGCGCCGTCACCGGTCCTGGCCCGCTGTTGGTCGTACGGTTAACCTTCGACAGGCCTGCAAACGTTCCCCGGGGCAACTCGGGGGACCGATACCGGTCGGCGACGCTACTGCTTTGGGTACTCTTAGGACCCGTCTTGAAACACGGACCAAGGAGTCTAACATGTACGCGAGTCATTGGGATCAGCGATACCTAAAGGCGTAATGAAAGTGAAGGTCGGCCCTGGTTGTCGACCGAGGGAGGATGGGCCGCGTCGCGATGCGGCTCCGCACTCCCGGGGCGTCTCGTTCTCATTGCGAGAAGAGGCGCACCCAGAGCGTACACGTTGGGACCCGAAAGATGGTGAACTATGCCTGGTCAGGACGAAGTCAGGGAAACCCTGATGGAGGTCCGTAGCGATTCTGACGTGCAAATCGATCGTCGGAACTGGGTATAGGGGCGAAAGACTAATCGAACCATCTAGTAGCTGGTTCCCTCCGAAGTTTCCCTCAGGATAGCTGGCACTCGGCCGTTCCGCACGGAACGCGCGCGAGTCTCATCTGGTAAAGCGAATGATTAGAGGCCTTGGGGCCGAAACGACCTCAACCTATTCTCAAACTTTAAATGGGTGAGATCTCTGGCTTTCTTGAACTATGAAGCCACGAGCATCTCGGATCAGAGTGCCAAGTGGGCCATTTTTGGTAAGCAGAACTGGCGCTGTGGGATGAACCAAACGCAGAGTTAAGGCGCCCAACTCGACGCTCATGGGACACCATGAAAGGCGTTGGTTGCTTAAGACAGCAGGACGGTGGCCATGGAAGTCGGAATCCGCTAAGGAGTGTGTAACAACTCACCTGCCGAAGCAACTAGCCCTGAAAATGGATGGCGCTGAAGCGTCGAGCCTATACTCTGCCGTCAGCGGCAAGTGGGGCGGCCGTGGGCAGGGCGTGGGTAACTCCTCGCCCGGAGCTTACAGGCCGCCACGAAGCCCTGACGAGTAGGAGGGTCGCGACGGTGTGCGCAGAAGGGTCTGGGCGCGAGCCTGCCTGGAGCCGCCGTCGGTGCAGATCTTGGTGGTAGTAGCAAATACTCCAGCGAGGCCCTGGAGGACTGACGTGGAGAAGGGTTTCGTGTGAACAGCCGTTGCACACGAGTCAGTCGATCCTAAGCCCTAGGAGAAATCCTATGTCAATGACGGCGTACGATACTCTCGTTGTCGCAGAAAAGTCTCGCGCACACAAAAAGCGCGCGCACACGCGAGTGTGCCGTCGCGCGCGGTGAGTGAACTTTGACACACGCCCGTCGGGCGAAAGGGAATCCGGTTCCTATTCCGGAACCCGGCAGCGGAACCGCATACAATTCGGGCCCTCGTAAGAGTGTTCGTCGGGGTAACCCAAAATGACCTGGAGACGCCGTCGGGAGATCCGGGAAGAGTTTTCTTTTCTGTATAAGCGTTCGAGTTCCCTGGAAACCTCTAGCAGGGAGATAGGGTTTGGAACGCGAAGAGCACCGCAGTTGCGGCGGTGTCCGGATCTTCCCCTCGGACCTTGAAAATCCAGGAGAGGGCCACGTGGAGGTGTCGCGCCGGTTCGTACCCATATCCGCAGCAGGTCTCCAAGGTAAAGAGCCTCTAGTCGATAGACTAATGTAGGTAAGGGAAGTCGGCAAATTGGATCCGTAACTTCGGAATAAGGATTGGCTCTGAGGAGCGGGGCGTGTCGGGCTTGGTCGGGAAGCGGGTCTGGCTGACGTGCCGGGCCTGGGCGAGGTGAACTATCGGCGTTCTCGCGCCGGTTCAGGGATCCGAGCTCGGTCCCGTGCCTTGGCCTCCCGCGGATCTTCCTTGCTGCGAGGCTTCCGTGGCGGCGCGAGCCGTCGTGGTCGTCCTCTTCGGCCGCCATTCAACGCTCAGCTCAGAACTGGCACGGACTAGGGGAATCCGACTGTCTAATTAAAACAAAGCATTGCGATGGCCCTCGCGGGTGTTGACGCAATGTGATTTCTGCCCAGTGCTCTGAATGTCAACGTGAAGAAATTCAAGCAAGCGCGGGTAAACGGCGGGAGTAACTATGACTCTCTTAAGGATATTACTATGTACATACATACAAAATGGAAAGGCTCGAAAATCTGGCAAAATGAGAGTTGTAGTTGGGGTATGATGCGCAAGACAAAGCCTCTCATACTCAAGTGGAACGTCTGCCTCCTCGTGGCACTCCTGGTAACACTGCGTAAGCAGTGGCGAAATGACGTCTCCGCGAAAAACGGATCCTTGGGGTTGCCAGCCCCTCCGATTCAAAATTGTTGGCCCAAAGAATAGAAACCACGCCTCGGATGATGTTGGTGGGCCCTCTGGTCTGCCAAACCCAACTTTGCCCAATGACCCGGACGATGAAACCTACATCTGTGAATATCCGGGCTGCAATAGGCCTTTTAATACAATTAGAGGTAGAGGTGTTCATCACCAACGAGCACACAAGGCATGGTATGATGCACAATTAAAACCTGCTGGCGACAAAACAAGATGGTCTAAAGAAGAAGCAGCGTTATTAGCACGAAAGGAAGCAGAACTGGTACATGAGTATAACCCGAAGTTTATGAACCAAAAACTGATGGGTTTCTTTCCATTAAGATCTTTGGAATCAATTAAAAGC
>NC_091884.1:3445399-3447899 GCF_019399895.1 Cardiocondyla obscurior | reverse complement strand
GTCGCTAGGACCGCGCGGAAGTAACTCCGAGCCGAAAGCAACACGAGGCTCGCGTACTTTGCCGCTAGGACCGCGCGGAAGTAACTCCGAGCCGAAAGCAACACGAGGCTCGCGTACTTTGCCGCTAGGATCGCGCGGAAGTAACTCCGAGCCGAAAGCAACACGAGGCTCGCGTACTTTGCCGCTAGGACCGCGCGGAAGTAACTCCGAGCCGAAAGCAACACGAGGCTCGCGTACTTTGCCGATCGGACCGCGCGGAAGTAACTCCGAGCCGAAAGCAACACGAGGCTCGCGTACTTTGCCGCTAGGACCGCGCGGAAGTAACTCCGAGCCGAAAGCAACACGAGGCTCGCGTACTTTGCCGCTAGGACCGCGCGGAAGTAACTCCGAGCCGAAAGCAACACGAGGCTCGCGTACTTTGCCGCTAGGACCGCGCGGAAGTAACTCCGAGCCGAAAGCAACACGAGGCTCGCGTACTTTGCCGCTAGGACCGCGCGGAAGTAACTCCGAGCCGAAAGCAACACGAGGCTCGCGGACTTTGACGGTCGGACCGCTCGGAAGTAACTACGTGGTAAAAGCAACACGAGGCTCGCGTACTTTGCCGATCGGACCGCTCGGAAGTAACTACGTTCCAAAAGCAACACGAGGCTCGCGAACTTTGACGGTCGGACCGCTCGGAAGTAACTACGTGGTAAAAGCAACACGAGGCTCGCGGACTTCGCTGCGGCTAAGTCCGCGCGGCGTCGAAATTTCACCGCCGGCGCCCATATACCGCCGTGCGTTAGACCGTGCGTCGCCGACCGCCCGGCCGCTCGGTTCGGTACTGTAAGAGGTGTCGTCGCTGCGGCGACTCGTGCACAACACGGTGCATGCGAGCTCTCGGTCTGGTCGTACCGTAGCGTTACGGCGTATGTATAACCGAGCTCGGCGAAGCACTGCGGTGCGTACGAAAGTGTCTTTCGCTCGAGAGAGATTTTTAAAGTGTTTTGCACTGCGCTGAGTGCGAGAATTTCGGTTCTCTTTTTCGAGAGCGTTCGGGCGTCTTGCCGACATTCGGCCAAATGTGCGCCAAGCTCTCGGCGATCGTTTCGAGGCCGGATAGCGAAGGAATTGGTGAATACTTGACGAAGAAATTTTGTATCTCGAGGACTCTGCCGTTCGTGCGGTCCGTACGTACCTCCGAGCCGTAAAACAACACGGAGCTCGAGATCTTTGACGCGGAGGTAACTACCGTGCGCCGCAGCGGCTAAGTCCGCGCGGCGTCGAAATTTCACCGCCGGCGCCCATATACCGCCGTGCGTTAGACCGTGCGTCGCCGACCGCCCGGCCGCTCGGTTCGGTACTGTAAGAGGTGTCGTCGCTGCGGCGACTCGTGCACAACACGATGCATGCGAGCTCTCGGTCTGGTCGTACCGTAGCGTTACGGCGTATGTATAACCGAGCTCGACGAAGCACTGCGGTGCGTACAAAAGTGTCGTTCGCACTAGAACGCTTTTTGAGAGAATTTAGCCTCGCGCTTACTACGAGAACTTTGGTTCTCTTTTTGAGATCGTTCGGGCGTGTTGCCGACATTCGGCCAAATGTGCGCCGGGCTCTCGGCGATCGTTTCGACACCAAAGTCGAAAATCGAAGGCGTTGGTAAATCCGAGCCGAAACGATACGGAGCTCGAGTACTTTGCCGTTCGAGCTGTCCGTGGGTAACTACTTGCCGAAAGCAACACGAGGCTCGAGGACTTTTGCGTAAATAACTACGTACGACGCAGCGGCTAAGTCCTCGAGGCGTCGAAATTTCGCAGGTTTCGCCCATATACCGCCGTGCGTTAGACCGTGCGTCGCCGACCGCCCGGCCGCCCGGTTCGGTACTATAAGACACAGCATTGCCACGAGTCGGTGTCGAGAGACCGAATGGCTCATATGTGGCGCGCACTTACGTGTTGGACGCGCGATCGTCCCTCGCTTCCGAGCAAGCGTGCGGACGTATCGTTGCGCTTACCGAACATCAACTCCACGGATACGAGAGTGTCGGTTTCGGCGAGATCTTTGACGATGTCGCCGTTCCCGCTTACTTGTACGCCGTAGCGAAATAATTTTCAACCGGTGCCTCGGTGTTCTCACCGCTGGCACCGTTGAACGAACAGTGCTCCACGACGTCTCAGATCGGATCGGTCTAGCGTCAGGGCTAAGCGGCCTTACAAGCCGCTGTTATGGGTGAATGAGAACAAAATTTGATCTTTCATACCGTTAAGGTATATATAAATACGAAAAGCGTGTCCGTCGACCGGCTCGAAAAGTTCCGGCGGCATTAACGACACACGAAACGCGCACGGCTCTTCCTCGCGGAGTGTCCGTAGCAGCGTAGCGTTGTCTTTCGCGTTGCTCCACCGCGAGTAACCGCGATCGCACACACGAAGCTCCCTGGTTGATCCTGCCAGTAGTCATATGCTTGTCTCAAAGATTAAGCCATGCATGTCTCAGTGCATGCCGAATTAAGGTGAAACCG
>NC_091884.1:3435399-3437899 GCF_019399895.1 Cardiocondyla obscurior | reverse complement strand
TCCTCGTGGTCCCGCTGGAAACACGACTTATGTCGTGGCTAAATGCTGCTCGGATTGACGGCTAAGTGCGGCCGATAAAGCACGTCACGCGAAGATCAGCGTAAGGTGAGGAGCAGCCTGGTACAAATGCCCAAACGCCTACCTCGGGTTATGAGGGAAGGGGTCGTCAGGCTAGCTCCCTGTCGGCCCGTCGAAAGCAAGCTTTCAGTTCAAAAAATGAAGCCTCGGACCTGAACGTGCAAGGTCCCGCACGTCAGGAACAGAAGGGGACCATTGTCGACGATCATACGCAAATTACACGGACATTGAGAATCTTGCTTCCATTTGAATCAACGAATTGCTTGTTCTGCAAAACAGCAGGCCAATATATAGCCTTAAGCCTAACTGATGCAATAAGTCACCACCAAAGTAAACACAAAATCACGCAAATTGAATATATATGCCGCAAATGCCAAAAATCTTATCAAACTAAACACGCTGCTTTATGTCACATTCCGAAGTGTCCAGGCGTTAAAATTGATACTAATACTTACAAATGTACTATTTGTACAGAAAGCTTTTCTACGCAAAGAGGGCTTAGCCAACATCAAAGGCATCGACATCCAGCTGAGAGAAATAAAGAACGCGCAGACGCAGTCAAACCCGGAACTCGGGCGCCTAGAGCAGGAACTACTTTTTCGCTGGAGGAAATTGATCTAATGTATCAAATCGAGTGGGCTTTTAAAGGAACACCTAACATTGTCCAGGAAATAGTCAAACGACTTGGAAACAAAACTGACAAGCAAATAAATGACAAACGGAGAGAACCAGCCTATTGTCGACGACGGGATCAATATATAAAAGGCATCGCCGGCTCATTGTCATCTGTCAAAAAAAATATAAGAACTTCCTTATCGCGGACATCAATTAGCAGCACAGGAACACCTGACAGCGACCCCGGTTGCTCCACAAAGGCAAATAAGCGCGTAAGACTAACTCAGGTTACTCGGAAGCTGCGCAGTTCGTCTCAACCCGACGCATCGGAGCCGGAGAGCCCAGAAAGAAAAAAAAGGAAGATTCCGATTAACGACAAATCTTCCGAAAAATCTAGTCAACAAGAAGAAACCCCAGAATTAAAACAAGAATTAAAAGAAACATCAAACTCGCGGGCAGCGATCGACTTTGTCAATCAAAAAGAATGTCGTATTGTTCTTCAAAGATGTGATTACTTAGTTCCAAGAATAATACCTGCCGAAGAGATAGTAGGCAACACAACATCGGAAGAGTCTCAATGGAAGGCGGATCTTATGGACACTTTAATGGAGGATCTTTCAGATGATGTCCCCCACAAAGTTAAGGAAATATATAAAGTACTTAAAATAACAGCAGAAAACGCAGATGAAAAGGCAGTCCAACAAGCATACGACGCCGTAACAGATTACATAGGAGGCGGACGTGAAGACACGCGCGAGAAAGTTCCTCGAAAAAGACATAAAACTAAACGCAGCTTCCTAAGATATCAATTCGCAAGAACCCAAGACATTTATAAAAGAGAGCCCGGACTACTGGCACGACACGTGAGATTGGGAACGGATCATACTGCAAAAAACAACATAGAAATTGCAAGAGACGAAGTAAAAGACTTATACAAAGCGTTGTGGGGAACAAAGGCGCCTATCCGCCTGACCGAATACGAAGAAGTAACATCAATAGGATTTAAAAACTTTGGCCCAATAAAAGAAGAAGAAATAAAACAAAGATTAACTAGAATAAAAAGAACAACAGCCGCAGGTCCAGACGGAGTAAATAAAGCTTCGCTAACCGGATATTACAAAAACTTAATACTATCTAAAATGTTTAATCTTATATTAGCAACAGGAGTTTTGCCTTCTTCCTGGAAAAGTAACAGAACAACACTAATACCAAAAGAAGGCAAAGATAGAACAAAAGCGACTAACTATAGACCCATTACTATCGGATCCCTAATAAGCCGCTTATTCTGGGGTATACTTGATGAACGGATAAGGTCCACAATACGTTTTAATCCACGACAAAAGGGTTTTGTGCCGGAGGCCGGTTGTTTTGCTAATATACAAATACTAAATGAGCTTACTAACTACATGAAACGAGATCGGGGAGGAGTAGGACTCCAACTTGATGTATCAAAGGCCTTTGACACAATACCGCATGAAGCCATACCTATTGCTCTAAAGCGAAAAGGTATTCCAGAAGCTATAATACGCTTAATCAGCAACTCATATAATAGCGCGTCAACTAAAATTTCTCATCCAAAGGAAGACATTGAGATAACGCTCCAGCGTGGGGTTAAGCAGGGAGACCCCCTGTCACCCTTATTATTTAACTTAATATTAGAACCTATCCTAGAAAAGCTGGAGCAGATGCCGGGTTATCAATTACCGGGGGGCAAGAACATCTCTTGTTTGGCATTTGCCGATGACTTATTCTTATTTGCATCAGAACCTACAGAGGCACAGTGTCTTTTGGATTGTGTGGTGGAGGA
>NC_091884.1:3425399-3430399 GCF_019399895.1 Cardiocondyla obscurior | reverse complement strand
CCGAGCCGAAAGCAACACGAGGCTCGCGTACTTTGCCGATCGGACCGCGCGGAAGTAACTCCGAGCCGAAAGCAACACGAGGCTCGCGTACTTTGCCGCTAGGACCGCGCGGAAGTAACTCCGAGCCGAAAGCAACACGAGGCTCGCGTACTTTGCCGCTCGGACCGCGCGGAAGTAACTCCGAGCCGAAAGCAACACGAGGCTCGCGTACTTTGCCGCTAGGACCGCGCGGAAGTAACTCCGAGCCGAAAGCAACACGAGGCTCGCGTACTTTGCCGATCGGACCGCGCGGAAGTAACTACGTGCAGAAAGCAACACAAAACTCGTAAACTTAGCCGCTCGTCGGCCGAAATTACGAAGAGCTCAAGAAAATAACACGAGATTTAAGAACATAGACGATCGCCAGCAGAGAGCTCGAAAAAACAGCACAAAACGCGAAAATTTAACTTTTACGAGAAAATAGCTAAGATAGCTTAAAAAAACAATACGGAGAACTAAAAGTTGATTGCCCGAAACGTTCGGAAGCAGCCCCGAGCAGTAGCAACACAGGGCTCGCGGACTTTGTTGTCCGAACCGCTCGGAAGTAGCTACGAGCCGAAAGCAACACGAGGCTCGCGTACTTTGCCGATCGGACCGCGCGGAAGTAACTCCGAGCCGAAAGCAACACGAGGCTCGCGTACTTTGCCGCTAGGACCGCGCGGAAGTAACTCCGAGCCGAAAGCAACACGAGGCTCGCGTACTTTGCCGCTAGGACCGCGCGGAAGTAACTCCGAGCCGAAAGCAACACGAGGCTCGCGTACTTTGTCGCTAGGACCGCGCGGAAGTAACTCCGAGCCGAAAGCAACACGAGGCTCGCGTACTTTGCCGCTAGGACCGCGCGGAAGTAACTCCGAGCCGAAAGCAACACGAGGCTCGCGTACTTTGCCGATCGGACCGCGCGGAAGTAACTCCGAGCCGAAAGCAACACGAGGCTCGCGTACTTTGCCGCTCGGACCGCGCGGAAGTAACTCCGAGCCGAAAGCAACACGAGGCTCGCGTACTTTGCCGCTCGGACCGCGCGGAAGTAACTCCGAGCCGAAAGCAACACGAGGCTCGCGTACTTTGCCGCTAGGACCGCGCGGAAGTAACTCCGAGCCGAAAGCAACACGAGGCTCGCGTACTTTGCCGATCGGACCGCGCGGAAGTAACTCCGAGCCGAAAGCAACACGAGGCTCGCGTACTTTGCCGCTAGGACCGCGCGGAAGTAACTCCGAGCCGAAAGCAACACGAGGCTCGCGGACTTTGACGGTCGGACCGCTCGGAAGTAACTACGTGGTAAAAGCAACACGAGGCTCGCGTACTTTGCCGATCGGACCGCTCGGAAGTAACTACGTTCCAAAAGCAACACGAGGCTCGCGAACTTTGACGGTCGGACCGCTCGGAAGTAACTACGTGGTAAAAGCAACACGAGGCTCGCGGACTTCGCTGCGGCTAAGTCCGCGCGGCGTCGAAATTTCACCGCCGGCGCCCATATACCGCCGTGCGTTAGACCGTGCGTCGCCGACCGCCCGGCCGCTCGGTTCGGTACTGTAAGAGGTGTCGTCGCTGCGGCGACTCGTGCACAACACGGTGCATGCGAGCTCTCGGTCTGGTCGTACCGTAGCGTTACGGCGTATGTATAACCGAGCTCGGCGAAGCACTGCGGTGCGTACAAAAGTGTCGTTCGCACTAGAACGCTTTTTGAGAGAATTTAGCTTCGCGCTTACTACGAGAACTTTGGTTCTCTTTTTGAGATCTTTCGGGCGTCTTGCCGACATTCGGCCAAATGTGCGCCAAGCTCTCGGCGATCGTTTCGAGGCCGGATAGCGAAGGAATTGGTGAATACGTGACGAAGAAATTTTGTATCTCGAGGACTCTGCCGTTCGTGCGGTCCGTACGTACCTCCGAGCCGTAAAACAACACGGAGCTCGAGATCTTTGAC
Organism: Cardiocondyla obscurior; assembly: GCF_019399895.1. Taxonomy (NCBI): domain Eukaryota; kingdom Metazoa; phylum Arthropoda; class Insecta; order Hymenoptera; family Formicidae; genus Cardiocondyla; species Cardiocondyla obscurior. The sequence continues at coordinate 3,428,439 of NC_091884.1, read as the reverse complement.
GCGGAGGTAACTACCGTGCGCCGCAGCGGCTAAGTCCGCGCGGCGTCGAAATTTCACCGCCGGCGCCCATATACCGCCGTGCGTTAGACCGTGCGTCGCCGACCGCCCGGCCGCTCGGTTCGGTACTGTAAGAGGTGTCGTCGCTGCGGCGACTCGTGCACAACACGATGCATGCGAGCGCTCGGTCTGGTCGTACCGTAGCGTTACGGCGTATGTATAACCGAGCTCGGCGAAGCACTGCGGTGCGTACAAAAGTGTCGTTCGCACTAGAACGCTTTTTAAAGAATTTAGCACTGCGCTTACTACGAGAACTTTGGTTCTCTTTTTGAGATCTTTCGGGCGTCTTGCCGACATTCGGCCAAATGTGCGCCAAGCTCTCGGCGATCGTTTCGAGGCCGGATAGCGAAGGAATTGGTGAATACGTGACGAAGAAATTTTGTATCTCGAGGACTCTGCCGTTCGTGCGGTCCGTACGTACCTCCGAGCCGTAAAACAACACGGAGCTCGAGATCTTTGACGCGGAGGTAACTACCGTGCGCCGCAGCGGCTAAGTCCGCGCGGCGTCGAAATTTCACCGCCGGCGCCCATATACCGCCGTGCGTTAGACCGTGCGTCGCCGACCGCCCGGCCGCTCGGTTCGGTACTGTAAGAGGTGTCGTCGCTGCGGCGACTCGTGCACAACACGATGCATGCGAGCTCTCGGTCTGGTCGTACCGTAGCGTTACGGCGTATGTATAACCGAGCTCGGCGAAGCACTGCGGTGCGTACAAAAGTGTCGTTCGCACTAGAACGCTTTTTGAGAGAATTTAGCTTCGCGCTTACTACGAGAACTTTGGTTCTCTTTTTGAGATCTTTCGGGCGTCTTGCCGACATTCGGCCAAATGTGCGCCAAGCTCTCGGCGATCGTTTCGAGGCCGGATAGCGAAGGAATTGGTGAATACGTGACGAAGAAATTTTGTATCTCGAGGACTCTGCCGTTCGTGCGGTCCGTACGTACCTCCGAGCCGTAAAACAACACGGAGCTCGAGATCTTTGACGCGGAGGTAACTACCGTGCGCCGCAGCGGCTAAGTCCGCGCGGCGTCGAAATTTCACCGCCGGCGCCCATATACCGCCGTGCGTTAGACCGTGCGTCGCCGACCGCCCGGCCGCTCGGTTCGGTACTGTAAGAGGTGTCGTCGCTGCGGCGACTCGTGCACAACACGATGCATGCGAGCGCTCGGTCTGGTCGTACCGTAGCGTTACGGCGTATGTATAACCGAGCTCGGCGAAGCACTGCGGTGCGTACAAAAGTGTCGTTCGCACTAGGACGCTTTTTGAGAGAATTTAGCTTCGCGCTTACTACGAGAACTTTGGTTCTCTTTTTGAGATCTTTCGGGCGTCTTGCCGACATTCGGCCAAATGTGCGCCAAGCTCTCGGCGATCGTTTCGAGGCCGGATAGCGAAGGAATTGGTGAATACGTGACGAAGAAATTTTGTATCTCGAGGACTCTGCCGTTCGTGCGGTCCGTACGTACCTCCGAGCCGTAAAACAACACGGAGCTCGAGATCTTTGACGCGGAGGTAACTACCGTGCGCCGCAGCCGCTAAGTCCGCGCGGCGTCGAAATTTCACCGCCGGCGCCCATATACCGCCGTGCGTTAGACCGTGCGTCGCCGACCGCCCGGCCGCTCGGTTCGGTACTGTAAGAGGTGTCGTCGCTGCGGCGACTCGTGCACAACACGGTGCATGCGAGCTCTCGGTCTGGTCGTACCGTAGCGTTACGGCGTATGTATAACCGAGCTCGGCGAAGCACTGCGGTGCGTACAAAAGTGTCGTTCGCACTAGAACGCTTTTTGAGAGAATTTTGCTTGCGCTTACTACGAGAACTTTGGTTCTCTTTTTGAGATCTTTCGGGCGTCTTGCCGACATTCGGCCAAATGTGCGCCAAGCTCTCGGCGATCGTTTCGAGGCCGGATAGCGAAGGAATTGGTGAATACTTGACGAAGAAATTTTGTATCTCGAGGACTCTGCCGTTCGTGCGGTCCGTACGTACCTCCGAGCCGTAAAACAACACGGAGCTCGAGATCTTTGACGCGGAGGTAACTACCGTGCGCCGCAGCGGCTAAGTCCGCGCGGCGTCGAAATTTCACCGCCGGCGCCCATATACCGCCGTGCGTTAGACCGTGCGTCGCCGACCGCCCGGCCGCTCGGTTCGGTACTGTAAGAGGTGTCGTCGCTGCGGCGACTCGTGCACAACACGATGCATGCGAGCTCTCGGTCTGGTCGTACCGTAGCGTTACGGCGTATGTATAACCGAGCTCGGCGAAGCACTGCGGTGCGTACGAAAGTGTCTTTCGCTCGAGAGAGATTTTTAAAGTGTTTTGCACTGCGCTGAGTGCGAGAATTTCGGTTCTCTTTTTCGAGAGCGTTCGGGCGTCTTGCCGACATTCGGCCAAATGTGCGCCAAGCTCTCGGCGATCGTTTCGAGGCCGGATAGCGAAGGAATTGGTGAATACTTGACGAAGAAATTTTGTATCTCGAGGACTCTGCCGTTCGTGCGGTCCGTACGTACCTCCGAGCCGTAAAACAACACGGAGCTCGAGATCTTTGACGCGGAGGTAACTACCGTGCGCCGCAGCGGCTAAGTCCGCGCGGCGTCGAAATTTCACCGCCGGCGCCCATATACCGCCGTGCGTTAGACCGTGCGTCGCCGACCGCCCGGCCGCTCGGTTCGGTACTGTAAGAGGTGTCGTCGCTGCGGCGACTCGTGCACAACACGATGCATGCGAGCTCTCGGTCTGGTCGTACCGTAGCGTTACGGCGTATGTATAACCGAGCTCGACGAAGCACTGCGGTGCGTACAAAAGTGTCGTTCGCACTAGAACGCTTTTTGAGAGAATTTAGCCTCGCGCTTACTACGAGAACTTTGGTTCTCTTTTTGAGATCGTTCGGGCGTGTTGCCGACATTCGGCCAAATGTGCGCCGGGCTCTCGGCGATCGTTTCGACACCAAAGTCGAAAATCGAAGGCGTTGGTAAATCCGAGCCGAAACGATACGGA
>NC_091884.1:3415399-3420399 GCF_019399895.1 Cardiocondyla obscurior | reverse complement strand
GTCGTCGTGGTCGGTTGGTTGGCGCGCGCGGGCGCGCGGATCGCGGCGCGGTTGACGCAACGTCGACGAAAGACCACCACGCTCTCGCGGTTGTTCTCTCTGCCTCGTTCGTTTTCTCATTTTCCCTTCGTCTCTTCTTTCAAATATTTTGCGTGCACCGATCGCCCCCTGCGCAGCAAAAGTGTGTGCGAGGTGAGAGATCGCGCGCGGGTCGACCGCGCGTGTTCCCGAGTCCACGAAAGCGCTATGTATGGTAGCAGCTCTTGACCGGGGCACGCGGCGTAGTCTAACCAAGCGCTCGCGCGCGGCGTTTCGCCGCGTTGCGTTTCTCTTTTCTCTCGCGTCGTCGTCGTCGTCGTCTCGCCTTCTTCGTATTATATATATATATATATAGTACAGCCTCACGACAATTTCTTTTGACGACCTCAGAGCAGGCGAGATCACCCGCTGAATTTAAGCATATTATTAAGCGGAGGAAAAGAAACTAACCAGGATTTCCTTAGTAGCGGCGAGCGAACAGGAAAGAGCCCAGCACCGAATCCCGCGGTTCCGCCGCAGGGAAATGTGGTGTTTGGGAGGGTCCGCTTATCCCGAGGTGCCGCGTCGCGTCCAAGTCCATCTTGAATGGGGCCACTTACCCGCAGAGGGTGCCAGGCCCGTAGCGACCGGTGCGCGTCTCGGGAGGATCTCTCCTTAGAGTCGGGTTGCTTGAGAGTGCAGCTCTAAGTGGGTGGTAAACTCCATCTAAGGCTAAATACGACCACGAGACCGATAGCGAACAAGTACCGTGAGGGAAAGTTGAAAAGAACTTTGAAGAGAGAGTTCAAGAGTACGTGAAACCGTTCAGGGGTAAACCTAAGAAACCCAAAAGATCGAACGGGGAGATTCATCGTCAGCGACGCTGGCTTCGCGTCGGTGGGCGATGCCCGCGGGGCCTCACGGCTCGCGCGCGGGCACGCTGCCGCGCGCCGATGTCCGGCGTTTTCGTCGTCGTGCACTTCTCCCTAGTAGAACGTCGCGACCCGCTGGGTGTCGGTCTACGGCCCGGGTGCGGTGTCTGACGCGTCGCCGGTAACACGGCACGCCGTCAAACCCTCGGTCGCCCGGCCGGCTGCCCGGCGGTACACGCAAGGTATCAGGCCGCAGCTCTCACACACGCGGGAGTGCGTCGAGGCCGTCGCAAGCGCGCGCCACGGTACACGGAGGCTTACGGACCTAGCGCCGTCACCGGTCCTGGCCCGCTGTTGGTCGTACGGTTAACCTTCGACAGGCCTGCAAACGTTCCCCGGGCAACTCGGGGACCGATACCGGTCGGCGACGCTACTGCTTTGGGTACTCTTAGGACCCGTCTTGAAACACGGACCAAGGAGTCTAACATGTACGCGAGTCATTGGGATCAGCGATACCTAAAGGCGTAATGAAAGTGAAGGTCGGCCCTGGTTGTCGACCGAGGGAGGATGGGCCGCGTCGCGATGCGGCTCCGCACTCCCGGGGCGTCTCGTTCTCATTGCGAGAAGAGGCGCACCCAGAGCGTACACGTTGGGACCCGAAAGATGGTGAACTATGCCTGGTCAGGACGAAGTCAGGGAAACCCTGATGGAGGTCCGTAGCGATTCTGACGTGCAAATCGATCGTCGGAACTGGGTATAGGGGCGAAAGACTAATCGAACCATCTAGTAGCTGGTTCCCTCCGAAGTTTCCCTCAGGATAGCTGGCACTCGGCCGTTCCGCACGGAACGCGCGCGAGTCTCATCTGGTAAAGCGAATGATTAGAGGCCTTGGGGCCGAAACGACCTCAACCTATTCTCAAACTTTAAATGGGTGAGATCTCTGGCTTTCTTGAACTATGAAGCCACGAGCATCTCGGATCAGAGTGCCAAGTGGGCCATTTTTGGTAAGCAGAACTGGCGCTGTGGGATGAACCAAACGCAGAGTTAAGGCGCCCAACTCGACGCTCATGGGACACCATGAAAGGCGTTGGTTGCTTAAGACAGCAGGACGGTGGCCATGGAAGTCGGAATCCGCTAAGGAGTGTGTAACAACTCACCTGCCGAAGCAACTAGCCCTGAAAATGGATGGCGCTGAAGCGTCGAGCCTATACTCTGCCGTCAGCGGCAAGTGGGGCGGCCGTGGGCAGGGCGTGGGTAACTCCTCGCCCGGAGCTTACAGGCCGCCACGAAGCCCTGACGAGTAGGAGGGTCGCGACGGTGTGCGCAGAAGGGTCTGGGCGCGAGCCTGCCTGGAGCCGCCGTCGGTGCAGATCTTGGTGGTAGTAGCAAATACTCCAGCGAGGCCCTGGAGGACTGACGTGGAGAAGGGTTTCGTGTGAACAGCCGTTGCACACGAGTCAGTCGATCCTAAGCCCTAGGAGAAATCCTATGTCAATGACGGCGTACGATACTCTCGTTGTCGCAGAAAAGTCTCGCGCACACAAAGCGCGCGCGCACGCGAGTGTGCCGTCGCGCGCGGTGAGTGAACTTTGACACACGCCCGTCGGGCGAAAGGGAATCCGGTTCCTATTCCGGAACCCGGCAGCGGAACCGCATACAATTCGGGCCCTCGTAAGAGTGTTCGTCGGGGTAACCCAAAATGACCTGGAGACGCCGTCGGGAGATCCGGGAAGAGTTTTCTTTTCTGTATAAGCGTTCGAGTTCCCTGGAAACCTCTAGCAGGAGATAGGGTTTGGAACGCGAAGAGCACCGCAGTTGCGGCGGTGTCCGGATCTTCCCTCGGACCTTGAAAATCCAGGAGAGGGCCACGTGGAGGTGTCGCGCCGGTTCGTACCCATATCCGCAGCAGGTCTCCAAGGTAAAGAGCCTCTAGTCGATAGACTAATGTAGGTAAGGGAAGTCGGCAAATTGGATCCGTAACTTCGGAATAAGGATTGGCTCTGAGGAGCGGGGCGTGTCGGGCTTGGTCGGGAAGCGGGTCTGGCTGACGTGCCGGGCCTGGGCGAGGTGAACTATCGGCGTTCTCGCGCCGGTTCAGGGATCCGAGCTCGGTCCCGTGCCTTGGCCTCCCGCGGATCTTCCTTGCTGCGAGGCTTCCGTGGCGGCGCGAGCCGTCGTGGTCGTCCTCTTCGGCCGCCATTCAACGCTCAGCTCAGAACTGGCACGGACTAGGGGAATCCGACTGTCTAATTAAAACAAAGCATTGCGATGGCCCTCGCGGGTGTTGACGCAATGTGATTTCTGCCCAGTGCTCTGAATGTCAACGTGAAGAAATTCAAGCAAGCGCGGGTAAACGGCGGGAGTAACTATGACTCTCTTAAGGCGGGAGTAACTATGACTCTCTGAGTCGTAGTTCTCCGTGGTCTAATAAGGATCACGCCAAAGGAGTGAACGCAGTGATTGGGCGCAGAAATGCTGCCCGTCCTCGTTCGTCTGTCATTTATGATAGACGACGATACTCCATGTGCCTACTTACACCTCCTCGTGGTGGCCGCTGGACTAGACAATCGTGCGCTCCCTTGATCTTTGTTGCTGCATGGTCTAGACTAACGTGAGAGGCTGTCCGTACGCCCCGAAGGGTTCGCCCATGTGCTCAGGTCGATGGTGAGTTGTTGGGGCTAAGAATGACCGAGCTTCCGGGGGTTTTCGGTTGTCAAATCCGACTACCCCCTTTACGCAGTACAAGAATGAGTGACAAACGTAATAAATGTAATCGCCTGGGTTCTCGGATGGCCCAGGATCTGCGTGAGAGAAATGCCGCAAGTGCGGCAGACCCCGACGGGGTCGTAGCCGGATCTGTGCAAACTGCTTCGGGATCCAGAGTAGTGGCTACAGACGATGAGAGTAGCATCGAGATATTCAGCTGTGAACAATGCCGGACACAGTACCGAACGAAGCGAGGCCTTGGAGCGCATATTGCAAAAGCTCACCCTGTGGCGGCCAACAGCGCCGTTAACACTGATCGTGTAAAGGCCAGGTGGCCGGTGGAGGAAGTTCGTCTGATGGCTCGAGCTGAGGCCGAAGCCACCTCAGGGAGCGGGGTTTTGTTCATGAACCAATTCCTACATGACAAGTTCCCCGGAAGAAGTCTCGAAGCCATCAAGGGTAAGCGTCGACAAGAGGCTTACCGCGAGATGGTTAGGGTCTTCTGCCAAGAGATCTCAAACAACGAGATTGATGACGGCAATAGGGCAAGTCCGACAATGATAAGAGTCGGTACTGAACCCGTGAGAACAGACGTAACTTATACGAATATTGACATAGATACAAGCGCACATCGGTCTGCCCCTGAGCAGAGTTCTCAGAGGTTGCGGAGCAGTATACTACAGGCAATAGAGCAAAGCACATCGCTCCGTAGCTATCAGGCCGATACTCTTCGCAATATTGCAAGAGAAGCTCTCCGAACGGGGGAGGTAGAATTCGATGCCATCGCGAGGTGGTTAGATTCTATATTCCCGCCGCCAGTTGTGCGCCCTCCACGACACGCGCTCAGGAAGACGAGTAGCAAGCCTAAAAAGCGAGAGAACAGAGAGCAAAGGATAAAGAGGTTGTTTGCTACCACACAAACCCTCTATAAGAGAAATCTTAAGACCTGTCTAGCGCATATCCTCAACCAAGGTGCGACGCCAGAGCGACCGTCCAATGTCGACTTAAACCGGTACTGGGCCCCCGTAATGGAGGCTGACAGTCCGGCAGCGGGAGATATGACGGCGCTGCGTCTGCAATATGGGGTCGCTAGTCAGAGGGCCGGAACTAGCCGGAGCCGTCCGTCAGGTGCCAGAGGGATTCATCTCGAAGGCCTTGGCGAGGGCGCCAATGCAGACCAAGCTCGTGCAAAGGATAAGACCTCGCTCTGGGATCCAATTACACACATTGAGGTGGAAAGGATTTCTGTAAAGACTGGTACCGCGCCTGGATTGGACCAGATTACGCCGAGGATGTGGAACGCAGTTCCTACAGTACTTCGAGCGCTTCTGTTCAATCTGTTGCTCTTTGCAAGAGGGGTACCCGAATCGATCGCCACAACAAGAACGGTATTCCTGGAGAAGT
>NC_091884.1:3407899-3410399 GCF_019399895.1 Cardiocondyla obscurior | reverse complement strand
AGCCGCTCGTCGGCCGAAATTACCAAGAGCTCAAGAAAATAACACGAGATTTAAGAACATAGACGATCGCCAGCAGAGAGCTCGAAAAACAGCACAAAACGCGAAAATTTAACTTTTACGAGAAAATAGCTAAGATAGCTTAAAAAACAATACGGAGAACAAAAAGTTGATTGCCCGAAACGTTCGGAAGCAGCCCCGAGCAGTAGCAACACAGGGCTCGCGGACTTTGTTGTCCGAACCGCTCGAAAGTAGCTACGAGCCGAAAGCAACACGAGGCTCGCGTACTTTGCCGATCGGACCGCGCGGAAGTAACTCCGAGCCGAAAGCAACACGAGGCTCGCGTACTTTGCCGATCGGACCGCGCGGAAGTAACTCCGAGCCGAAAGCAACACGAGGCTCGCGTACTTTTTCGCTAGGACCGCGCGGAAGTAACTCCGAGCCGAAAGCAACACGAGGCTCGCGTACTTTGCCGCTAGGACCGCGCGGAAGTAACTCCGAGCCGAAAGCAACACGAGGCTCGCGTACTTTGCCGATCGGACCGCGCGGAAGTAACTCCGAGCCGAAAGCAACACGAGGCTCGCGTACTTTTTCGCTAGGACCGCGCGGAAGTAACTCCGAGCCGAAAGCAACACGAGGCTCGCGTACTTTGCCGCTAGGACCGCGCGGAAGTAACTCCGAGCCGAAAGCAACACGAGGCTCGCGTACTTTGCCGCTAGGACCGCGCGGAAGTAACTCCGAGCCGAAAGCAACACGAGGCTCGCGTACTTTGCCGATCGGACCGCGCGGAAGTAACTCCGAGCCGAAAGCAACACGAGGCTCGCGTACTTTGCCGCTAGGACCGCGCGGAAGTAACTCCGAGCCGAAAGCAACACGAGGCTCGCGTACTTTGCCGCTAGGACCGCGCGGAAGTAACTCCGAGCCGAAAGCAACACGAGGCTCGCGTACTTTGCCGCTAGGACCGCGCGGAAGTAACTCCGAGCCGAAAGCAACACGAGGCTCGCGTACTTTGACGGTCGGACCGCCCGGAAGTAACTACGTGCAGAAAGCAACACAAAACTCGTAAACTTAGCCGCTCGTCGGCCGAAATTACGAAGAGCTCAAGAAAATAACACGAGATTTAAGAACATAGACGATCGCCAGCAGAGAGCTCGAAAAAACAGCACAAAACGCGAAAATTTAACTTTTACGAGAAAATAGCTAAGATAGCTTAAAAAAACAATACGGAGAACTAAAAGTTGATTGCCCGAAACGTTCGGAAGCAGCCCCGAGCAGTAGCAACACAGGGCTCGCGGACTTTGTTGTCCGAACCGCTCGAAAGTAGCTACGAGCCGAAAGCAACACGAGGCTCGCGTACTTTGCCGATCGGACCGCGCGGAAGTAACTCCGAGCCGAAAGCAACACGAGGCTCGCGTACTTTGCCGATCGGACCGCGCGGAAGTAACTCCGAGCCGAAAGCAACACGAGGCTCGCGTACTTTTTCGCTAGGACCGCGCGGAAGTAACTCCGAGCCGAAAGCAACACGAGGCTCGCGTACTTTGCCGCTAGGACCGCGCGGAAGTAACTCCGAGCCGAAAGCAACACGAGGCTCGCGTACTTTGCCGATCGGACCGCGCGGAAGTAACTCCGAGCCGAAAGCAACACGAGGCTCGCGTACTTTTTCGCTAGAACCGCGCGGAAGTAACTCCGAGCCGAAAGCAACACGAGGCTCGCGTACTTTGCCGCTAGGACCGCGCGGAAGTAACTCCGAGCCGAAAGCAACACGAGGCTCGCGTACTTTGCCGATCGGACCGCGCGGAAGTAACTCGAGCCGAAAGCAACACGAGGCTCGCGTACTTTGCCGCTAGGACCGCGCGGAAGTAACTCCGAGCCGAAAGCAACACGAGGCTCGCGGACTTTGACGGTCGGACCGCTCGGAAGTAACTACGTGGTAAAAGCAACACGAGGCTCGCGTACTTTGCCGATCGGACCGCTCGGAAGTAACTACGTTCCAAAAGCAACACGAGGCTCGCGAACTTTGACGGTCGGACCGCTCGGAAGTAACTACGTGGTAAAAGCAACACGAGGCTCGCGGACTTCGCTGCGGCTAAGTCCGCGCGGCGTCGAAATTTCACCGCCGGCGCCCATATACCGCCGTGCGTTAGACCGTGCGTCGCCGACCGCCCGGCCGCTCGGTTCGGTACTGTAAGAGGTGTCGTCGCTGCGGCGACTCGTGCACAACACGGTGCATGCGAGCTCTCGGTCTGGTCGTACCGTAGCGTTACGGCGTATGTATAACCGAGCTCGGCGAAGCACTGCGGTGCGTACAAAAGTGTCGTTCGCACTAGAACGCTTTTTGAGAGAATTTAGCTTCGCGCTTACTACGAGAACTTTGGATCTCTTTTTGAGATCTTTCGGGCGTCTTGCCGACATTCGGCCAAATGTGCGCCAAGCTCTCGGCGATCGTTTCGAGGCCGGATAGCGAAGGAATTGGTGAATACGTGACGAAGAAAATTTGTATCTC